>NC_083538.1:2054149-2358937 GCF_018135715.1 Danaus plexippus
AATTTGTAGAATAACTCATAATAAGCCCAATTAAATCTTATTTAAATTTTTTCAAACGAAATCTATATGTAAAATTTTGTTATAAAATAATCTAATAATCTTAAATGAATTATGTGGTTTATAGTATACATCAAAATATTTTATTTTAATCATATTAAGTTATCATGAGCTATACATATAAATATATTCCATTCGTGACGCAATAAATATGACATTAAGATTAAAATAATGAAATCCAAAAGAAAAATTTAAAAAAAAATTATTAATATTTTATTTAATTTTATTGTGACCAATATATAGATATATCATTATTTTGATCACGCCTTTTTTCATATTTTAAAGTCTTTGTTAAAATTTACCTAAGATAAGTTGAAAAAAACTAAGAAATATATAATTTGACGTCTGAATATGACAAAGGACTATTGTCTAGTGATGACGAAATGTTGAAGCGGTCGTTCTATCACAGTTGATATATTTAATGTACATTATTACTCAGACCATCTCACCTAAATATTAATTTGAGTTAATTGAATCGAGCTAAACTACTTACGTAAAGATAAAATCATAAGTAAACCAGATATATACAAGCAACAAAAATATTGCTACAATTGAGTGTTCGAAGTTTTTCCAATTGGAAATATAAAAATCTTTTAAACTAAATCTTTGGTGAATAAATTTTTTAATAGGTAAATATTAAAAAATAATTAATTGAAAAACTATAAAAGTTGAAAACCAAAATACTACATCAAATTAAATATAATAACCGTCATAATGATCTCTGTCATTATAACCCCTGACCTTTTTTGTAGTTTAGAAGAAACTAACAGCAAAATTATTTTCCGCGTTTTGTTCTTACGCAGCAAAAACAGGTGTATTAAATTATTTTCACAATCATTAGGTAAGAACGCGTAGTTGAGCGGGAATCGTTGCATCATGGATGCTCTGGTGCAATCATTTAATGCGAAATTACAGCGTTTATTATATACAGGATTCACTGGAGAGTTATTTTATAATTTTCTTGGTTGGATCCAGCTTTAATATCACTTACAGTTACCTATAAAATACCAGTTTAAAAAGACGGCGTTCCCAAGTACATTTTACTTGCTGCTTTTATGTCTTTATAACAAAATTTCTTTAGATTAATATTCAGTATTTTGTATTAGATAACTTGAATTAAAAGCATTTTCTTAAGATATTTATGTTTAAGAGTGCGCTTACCATGCTATTGAATCAAACTAACCGCAAACAGTTACCATTGATAGATTCATTAACCGTCGCAAATGATAGTATCAACGTAGGTACTAGAGTAAAAAATTAATATAGACAGACTGTTAACTCTGAGAAGGTAAACAAGTGGTAAGATTACAGGTGTATTTAGAAGTAAAGAAGTCTAATAGTCTAAATTATGTAACATTTACGATACAAAATTTATATTGGTGTAATAAATTTCTTATTATATTATTATAACAATTTTATGGCACATTTTTTTTTTCAAACAGCTAAATACTAATTTCTTTAATGACTTCAAATCTTGTGTATAACACAAATAATAAGAATGTGGCAAAGAAACATTCTAACGGCAATACATTTTACATTGAAGTTTTAAGAGAAATAAAATTATTACTTTGCTTGGCTGTAATCACGAGTGGATGAGATGAAAGCATCTTTCATCTACACTACACTTAAATCTCATCTGCCCGTGACAACGGTTACTATAAAATAGAAACGTCTCGTCGGGTAAATTGTTAAATAATAATATCGCAATGTTAAATCCGAAAATCATAGTTTTAATTAAAATCGAGAAAGTCTTACACATCAATAGCGAATACTGTTTTGCTTTTATAATATGAAAAGTAATGTTTTTTGCTATTACTGTACATTGTTTTAGTTTTGAATTGTACGTTCTTTACCCTCATCGATGTTGTTACAATGTCATCGTTATCAGAGAAATTATATATCCGGTGTCTAATCTCCATTTCATTTATTCATTTCGTAATCTATATTACAATTACTGCACATGACAATGAAGCAAGGAATTGACTCTGATAAAATTGTTTAATAATAATAAAAAAAATACGACGTAAAATAAATGTAATGTTTGAATTAAAGTAATTTTTATTGCCAGTAATTTTTTTTTTTTTTTAATAATTCGTTCACGGCCTTCTAATAGTACCAGTTCCATATAATTTATTATAATTTTAACACAATTGCAACGATTTAATACACATTTTATTTTATAATGCACCGATAGAGTGTGATGTACTCACTTTTTTTTATGAATCCAGTTGTAGCTTCCATTGTGACACCTTTGAATTCAATATCAACGTTTACAGGAGGTGGCATGTTTATTTGCAGAGTCCGGCATTCATTCTGTTCCCTTCCACGTAATTTCGGACTAAATCCTTGTAAAAGCGTCAAGCTCGTAGTCATTATTACGGGTTAAAACGTATCGATATTACAAAAAAATATATCAAAAATGTCTTATATGTTTTAATTAATCACACTTTTTTTTTTGTAAAATTAACGATATTTTATCTCATAATAATCCCATGTAAAGTATCATTTTAATCAAAAAAATATTTTTGTTTCTTATTACGATGCAATACATCAGTTCGCCTCGACCGACGTTAGATTACTGAACGCGCGGTTCATAGTGGATCCAAGTAAATCATATCTTTCATTAGTTGTATACACGAAATATAAAATTCATAACGATGCGATAGTTGAACGTATATTATATTTTTTGTTCCTTAAAATTTTGATAAAATTTCAAATCATGAGTTCGTATAAGAAAAACGGTTTATTAAATATTTTCGAATTAAAATAAAGTATATAAATAATTAATGAAGTTTTTAGTACCTTTATGATATAATATTTTGATTTTAAACTTTATAAACTAGAAATATACATATATATATTTCCATTGCACGGAATATTGGACCAACCAAACATAACAAGGTTAAAAACCCGCCTAAAGACTTCTTAGCTGTTCCCTGATACCGGTATACGAACAATTTGCAAGTAAAACTGCATTTCAAAACACAAACAAAACCACATTTAATTGATTAACTATTACAAAATATGATTAATAGTCATTTGAACTTGTTTGCGTTCCAACACGCGTTCCATTATGTGGCTACGGGGTAAGTTAATAACCTATGTTAACATAGAAACATGATTAAGCAATGATTTTTTTTCATTTTAAAATAAATTGTCATACTACTAACGACTGTCATACAACTTTTAAAGAATGGGAAGTAAAGTTTTAAGGAATGTGACTTTTCACATACAAAGAAATGAATGTTTAAGACAAAGAAATGTCAATGTACCTTTGGGTTCAAAAATGTTTGTCATCGCAAGGTTTATTGTCAATGGTTTATGTATATATTTATACTTTTTTAAAGCACATATATTTTATATGTGACGTTTTTGTATCGGGAAGAGTTATTTCTAATCGAAATTCCGTGTTATTACCATATTCAAATTTGTGTTTCTGCTATATAAAATAAATAATTTATTTCTTGTATTGACCTTGGAATGTTAAAATTAATATTACTTTGTAAATTACCACAATGTACCATAGTCATGTTACTTTTTTGTTTCAAAATGTTTTACAATATAAAAGTTAATAAGGGTAGACCAAGATAATATTCTACATGTTTAGGACGCCTTAAATGTTTACTTAACGAACTTGTATCATGTTACCCATAATGGATTTCGAATAATATGAGATTAAAATATTAATATATATATTAAGGTTTGAATTTTTTTTTGTTGTTTATTGTATGTGTATTATTGGTATCCTTACAAACTATCACGAGTGTTACGTACGCGCAACATATTAAAAAATAAATGAACATCGCCGGGGACACATCGTTGTATGGATAAAATATCATATTACGAGTGACGTTGCTGACTCCGCGGAACGAACACCAAGCCGTGTGTACCAGAAAATTCCTAATGCCACACAGGCTATGGAATGGGATTGCTATCCTAACATCGGGGCAATCATGTAGTCTTAGGTATAGGCTATAAGTTGTAATATGTCATTCTTATTATAATATACATATAAGTGAGTTTTCCTGGAGCCTCCGATTGCCACCCTATATAATTTAAGCAAATATTTTGTTCATATTTGTTTATGCCGCGTAAAGAGCAACGAATGTTCTTGTTTTATGTTTTTGGTCAATGATTCAAACGATTAAATTACTTGGAAGAACGGTTATAAATTGAAACTTAGTATGGTATCGTGATTTATCTTAATTAATAACTTTGCATAAAAATAAATGTTTTCTTTTAATTTTTTTTTTATTCGAGAACGAGTCTTTCCGGTTTTTTTTATATGTCCACAACCGGTATTTGATTACGACAATTCCGTATCTTATTCGATGCAAAACGAAAAATATATATGTAGATAATTTTAAAGTTTGAAATGAGATAACTTTAAATGCTATAAGAAAAACAAACACAGTGCAATACATGAGTAGGAAAAAATATATAAAAATATTATATTATATATATATATATATATAACTAAACAGTAGAAGAATTAACGTTGTCACTCTACAATCTCTTAGTAATAAACACTACAGTTATCTGTGCCTTCGAAGTTTCCATCGTGATTCTAGATACGGAACGTCAACAGACTGCTGTTCGGAAACAAATGTACTCGTAACTGCTCTAAAATATGTCGGAAAGTTTTATTTATCATTTTATAGTCCAAGTAAAATATTTATTGTTAGCAAACAGTTAACTTGATTCGACCGCACATTATAAGAAGAATAGTTTGTATACGATAAACATCACAACGAAAATTTTGTTTTGTAATACATACTTAATTTTATTTCAAATTGACTTTCGTATTGATAGAATAACGTAACATAAATAGCTTATCAAATAAATCGATTTGTAGAATATAATTGATAGGTTTTGTTCACTAAATAAAAGACTTTTTTAGAACATAAAATATGAAAAAAAAAAATTAACATTGCTAAATAGTAAATAAACAGCTTAATAATGTACAAATATTATTATGTTTAGATAATCTAATTATTTTATAGTCACAAAGGTTATTCCAGAACATATCCTGTTTTAATATTTCTTGTGCGTATTTTTTCTCGTCGAGTCTTATCTTTATTAAGATATCGACATATGAATCAGCACTGCAAGCAGACTAAAAATTAAATAAATTTTCAAAAACATTTGATCTTATTAAAATTTTTATGGACATTTAGATACCTTTTTAAAGATTTTATTTACGTAATAAAGGTAAACCGGTAAGATTAATCAAAATGGCCATTTCTGTGGCCTTAATAACAAACATGTATTGAAATTGTAAAATTTGAAAAAATATTTTTCTCTAATATATATTTTTTTAACATATTTTTGTTACCAACGTACAGTTCAACAGTAAAACATACATGATGTGATGGTCTATATATTAACATTTGATGTAACACACCATCAGAACAAATAGTCGTTTAATGGATACACTTAACTACATAATTATTTGTTAAATTGACATAACTTGCTAAGTTTATGAGAATATCAAGCTCTATTCCAAGTAAATATCGTGACCATAGACAGATATGTTTTATTTCAATACAAATTTCGTCTTTATCTATGTTCAGAAACTTTTAAAAACTTATCTTCATTTCTAATTTAACTATTCAGAAACAACGACTAGATTAATACATAAGCGACACTTAAACGGCATTTTTGTCAAAACAAGTATATAAGCAAATGACTTTTCTCCTTTAACAGATTTTTTTTTTATTACGTGCATCTAAGTCTGGATGAACATAAAACATTAGAAAATTTATTATGATCTTGGTATTGTCGGTACAATATTTTTTAATTATACACGTTTGTTGTTTTATAAACGCAGGAAAATGTTGTTGTTCTTGCTAAGGTGAATTACAAAATGGGTGACAAATATATATTCCGCCTAATGTTAAAGTTCCACTGTTGTGTATAACAAATTCAGTGGTTTATTATACTAATAGGATTACAAATAGATATGTAAGATTTAAATAAAACTAAGTTTTTTGGATACTAAGTGTCTTTTTATTATTTTATCTTGACGTTACGGTTCCAGACACAATCTCGTCTTTCCGTGATTCGAGCTCCTGTAAAGGAATTTAAACATTGGGATCGTTTAGATATAAAATAATACTTAAACCTTAATTTCATTTAAACTAATAGGATTGTACTGTAATAGATAGAAGTAAAGAGTGAGTATATTATTCAGTGTTTTCACTGATTTTATGTTTGATCAAATACAGTAATAAAAATTATTACACAACATCAAATCATTCTTCTATGAAAGGATGGTTCTAGCGATTAAATTAATTTTTTGTTCTATCAATCATTCTCCGTACAACGTTCTCTGCATTTTTTTGTTTTATATATCTTTAAAATATTTAACGACTGTTTTCCTTACAGTTTCAATGTATACATCTAAGATACATTTAAAAATTATAATAACATTGAAATGCCCTCGTAAATATTTTAATTAAACCTGCTTAAAACTACTTTGAAATATGTCGGTAACTACTTTGAAAATATATTTTGTACTATAAATTTGCATGGTCACAATGCGAAGCGTTTAAGTTGGTTATAAATGAACGATGTTGGGATTATCATGTGCAAACATAATGAAACCTGGAAACGCTCCGTGTATAGTGTTACTATGTGAACTCGCGGTAAACGTACTTCGAAGAGGACTAAAAATAATGAAGTAATATTAATAATCATTAGACGATATTTCTTAACTACATATATTTAAGCGTAAATACGTCATTCACTAATAATTTATTCAAAAATTTACTGTTGATATTTAAAAACCTGTTATTCATTTCCTTGATATATTCTGAACAAATAAAAACACCATAATATGTATACAAAAGTTTATTTATTTGTTAATAATTTCTCAAAGTTTTAACTAAACACAACCTCCTAGTATTGTTAAATAAAGTTTTATTACAATTTAAGATATAGTTTTTTATTATGCAAAATTAAGTGTCACATCCATTCTATACCACAATCAAGACGATATTTCTTCTCACCGACTCATATAGATACGTAACAACATGCGAAGATAATATTATGCTCTGTACGCTTAGTCTAAATCGGCATCGTCAGGCTACACACACGACGTTAGCAGTTTTTTATTCATAATTATTACACAGATTATAGGAGAAACCCCATGACGAAGTCGTTAAATCGCTCCCAAAAGACAAAGACGCCCCAGAGCTAGAGTCAAGACTTCAAGTCCATAAGCAGTTTATGATAGGAGCACGAAGTAACAGAGTAGGGCTAGGATCAATACGGATATATTTAAGACTTCTATTCGGCAAGACGAGAATTCTAAATACAAAATCCATGCACCGAGCTCAGAAATGCAGAATGAGTGGTTAGACATAGGAGATTTTTGTATCGCATTAGCACTAAAATGACGCCCCTTAATTCATGATGAGAAATTTTTATCTGAATGCGTTCCAAATAACTCTCCCAGATCAGAGTAATTTAGTAAGATGGGGCAAAGGTACCGAAAAAACTTGCTATATCTGTGAAAAGGCAGTTTGAACTGCTAAGCATTTGCTGGAGGGCTGTAAGGTACTCTTGGATAGCGGTCAATACTCGCGTCGTCACGATAGGGTTCTGGAAATCATACGTGAAGCGGTTAGTCTTTCGGTAGCCAGTGCGCAAAGGGAAATAACGTCAAACAAGCGATCAGTAGATTTTGTGAGAAGGCACTAGGGCTACAAAATCAAACGTCAAAACTTACTCTATCCTTAAAGCAACTTCGGATTGGACTATTATTATGTATATGTATAAGAAACAATACAAAATCCCAGAGCATATTTGTGCGTCGTAATCAGACATATTTAAGTATTCGTGAATTTTAAAGCGCGTTGTGATAATAGAGCTTTCGGTTCCTTGGGAAACCAACATCCCCAAGACAATGTCATCAAGGTCAATGAATATTACGAGCTCACGAACGAACTCACTCGAAATAGGTTCGTCGTGAATTTGTATGCGGTAGAAGTGGAAGCGAGAGGTATAACGGCCAAATCTCTCTACAACCTATTGAAAGACTTGGGCCTGTTGAGAACTAATGTCAATTCATTCTCGGAACGTACTACGAAGGCAGGCCTATTAGGTTCTTTTCAAATTAGGTAAGGTAGAGAAAGGAGCTGGGACTGTAGAAGTGAGCGTTTAACGCGCGCTAGATAGGGGCCTTTAATCCTACACCTGGGTCGCAGGTTCCAGGCACTGTTGAAGCTCCTCTCCCTGCAACGCGAAAGGCCCACCACCTGCACGATGAATCCTTTGAATGCTAAGAAGTTTCGTCCCATTAACATGAGTCATTGAATGAATAACGGGAAACGTTTCGTGTACAGGCTAACGATGCAAACTTGTTATAGGCGATAGAGCCTAGCTGTGGTCAAATTACTGCAGCTCGAACATGAGCTGGCTCGACCGGGGAAGTACCACCCTCTTTCAGAAGATCGGCAGAAGTAGACTTTGATGGTTGCGTTTCGGCCGATGAGAACCGGTTGCCCTTTCCCTTTTCCCACAATTTCTTCTCCCTCTTCTCCAATCAAGGGTGGCAACGCATCCGCAAATTTATGTTGCGGATGTCCATGGGCAACGATAACTACCTCCATCAGGTAGACGACCTGTTCGTTTATCCACTTTGTCATAAAAAAAAACTTAGAATACAGTCATTGTGATGTATTAGATGAAATCATACTTACTAAATTAAGTTTCACACCTTCATGTCAGAATTTTTCATTGTTTTTGAACATTTCAATATTCTCACTTTTGCCACACTCTGATTGGATTTTATTAGTTATTTGTTGATAATTTTATTGTTAATATTTAGAAGAAAAAAAACATGTAATTGTTTATTTTTTTAATAATTCTTATAAATACATTTACGTTAGGTACGGGCGACTTAATTATGCATCCTCATAGTACAATAAAACATACAAAAATAAAAAACCATTGAAAATAAATTGTGCTAAACACAAAAAACTAAATATATTTAAAAGTAAATAAAACAATTTAAGTTTTGATTTTTCTACTGGCTGAATATTCAACGAAAGTCTTAGGGCAGGATTCAACTATTTAATAAAATATTTACTACTTTACTTAGTACAAGTTTGTAATATCACAGTACATACGAAGCGTTTCCCGTTTTTTCTAATAATAACCTTTGTTAATACTCATGTGATATTTAATGATTTTTGAATGCTAATATACATAATTATACTCCAGAGAAGGTTGCAGTCCTATCCTTTATACGGAGTGTAAATAGTTTTTCGCTCATACGTCGTCGTACATTGTAATACCAATGTAAGTTATTGAATGAGAAACGGTAAACGTTTCGTTTGTAGTTTTGACGATGCAAACAAAATATTCTAAGAAAATTACTAACACTTCACAATTAATTTGGGGTAAGCAAACAGAACTTGTTGGCACATCTAAATTGATTTTGCCGTTAAGAGCGTTAGACGTGAGAATGGGTAGTTTCTTATAGCCTTGACCGCTGCTGTGACATCGGCATTCGACCGAACTGTCAAATTATGAATCAATTCATACAATCGTTTGTATTCGTTCTAAATTCTCCAACAGCGATTGGATTTATTGTAAATATGTTAATAAAATTTTAATTAAAACGTTTCTCTTATTTAATTCACCTCAATTCATAATTGAATGAATAAATAGATATGAATAAATTGTTAAATATCGAATTGTAATTTTAAGCTTTTAACAAAATTCCATAATGGCGAACTTTTAAGTCAAGACTTTGCAATGTCTGCTTACATAACCGTAATCCCATCTATGATTTTATCACAGCTTCTAATATCTCTAAGAGTCCTATCTAGAGTCTCTACATGAGCTCTATGGATCACGGTACATTCTTCCCAGATTATTAAACTCAATAGTATAGAGCACACGCTATCTTTCTGTAAAGAATCAGTTAGGGGCAGTTTAAAAGTGGAATGAACTGTGCGTCCATCTGCTAATAAACTTGCAGCGATACCTGACGACGCTACTGCCCAAGCTTGGTTTCCCTGAGACCTTACTTTTGATATTATATATATCGGCGCTATCAGCTTCAATGACGGATGCAACATGAAAATAACTTAAGGCTGTTATCAATTATTATAACAACTTATTGGTCGTCGTTACTATTGTTAAAAGTAAAATGAAATCAAAGACTGTTTAAAAGGAGAATAGAACTATGTTTGAATTCTGGTATAAATTGGACGTCTGGACGCACGACAGCGGACTGCAGAGTTCAGCGAGTGCGGATCATAAAGAATGTGATTATGAAGAAACTTCGAGAAATACAAGAACATTTAGAAGAATTGAAGTTTGTAGTCACGGCCTAAAGTTGCGTCTTTTTTTACACCGGGATATCCTTCAACATCTTGCCCACGTCTTCTTCTAGAAAATGATTTTCTTTTCCTTACGTATTACTGGGGTACTTCGTAATATAAAAGAGTTTGTGCAAAATTGTCACTTTTGCAAAGATCAAAGAAAGTTATAAGTGTCATTGATGAAGGATTATTAAAGCGATCTTGAAGGTTTGCATTATTATAAAAATAAACTATGTCCATTTTCCAAATAAACTGCTATATAAATTACTCCCGAGAGTCCATTTATAGGAAAATGGAAAATTCTCCATGGCACTTCCGAGCAACTTATGTAGCGCAATTTAGATATTTTTCTACTTCATCGTTATTCATCATCATCATCATTATCAGCCTATCAGAGCCCACTGCTGAGCAAAACGCCTTTCTCACATGAAGAAGGTTAGAGCATTAATCACCACGCTTGCTCAAGGCGGATTGGTGATAATAATTAGAATAGTTTATTACTTATAATTTTACTTTTAATTTGAAATTACAAGTCCAGGTCTCCTCACGATGTTTTCCTTCACCGTCTGTCAGTGGTGTCTAAATAATCTTAGAAAGTACATATGAAAAGATCACATTTGTACTTGCCAGGTATCGAATCCGCGCCCTCTCTTGTGAGAGGCGAGCCTTTAACTTCCAGACCAGCACGACTTTTTCCACCATCATTGTTACTTTGTAACGAAAATGTGGCTTGATCTGAACCTTTATGAATATACTTAGATATGTACTTAATAGCTTTGACCGATTGACAAAACTCTACGTTAATGTGTGCATTAAAAATGCGTGATAGCACTGGATTATAGGTCACAACCCACCTATTATCCAAGCTCATTTCTCTATCTTTGACAAGAATTATTGCTGTGTTTCCACCATTATCTGGAGACGTGTACCTGTAAGTTGGGTAACCGTCGTCCCCAGTTTGTGTTTCAGAAATAAAATGCCTAGGGTACTTTTTAGAACAAATGTTTTCTTTCATACATGGTGACGCAGGCTTATGAAATCCGCAAGGACCATGTATCATATTTTTGATGACAATATTGTGGAGAATTGGATTTTGTTGTTTGTCAGGTATTTCACCTGATATTATTGCATCTAATAGGTCTACCATTTTTTTGAGTTTTAAATGAAATACTCTAGAAACCAAATCATGTCTGTCGTAAGAATGTTGATCGGATAATAACTCAATTTTTATTTCCGGCCATCCGGAGTTCCATGTTAATGCAAGGAAGAGATCTGGTCTTAAAATTTCCTGACATATATCATGGCATCTTGACTTTTTTCGTTTATGTATCTGGGGGATCCTGTAAATAACGACGGCAAAATAACATGCTGGCTTATATTAGAAGCGTGAATATTACCATTATTAACCACGGCATCTCTTAAATGAATAAACTCTTCTTCCTTTAATTTTATTTATTTCTTTTGATGAAGTCCAGCCTCTCAGAAATCATATTTGCCGCCATATCAATACAATATTAGTTGAATAAACCTTTGAAATAATGTATGCTGTTAAGTTACAGTTTTAGATCTAGCAGCATTATTCTGCTGTGGAATATTTATGCAGTATCCGACATTACCAAAGGGAAAGGGCAAAGGATACTGAAGTGGATCATAAGATTTATGAATTTCAGAAACTTGTTGAAGTCCACCATCTCTCGCAGTCATCACAATATCTCAGGGACCTTTGTCTTCGTCTATTAAAACAACAACTACTTCATCTACTATTGGCACATGATACCAACCTCGATGCTCGTTAGAAGGTTTCACATCAGCAAGAATAATAAGTTTTAAGTCATTCGGTGTTCTATTTTTCAGATTGTACTTAAAACTTTTTACCTGTTTTTGATATTTACGTAAATCGGATAAAATAAGGTAAACTAAGTGTACGCTTAAACTAAAACCTAATCTAATAAGAATAATTATGTAGATGACACCTATTGACGAAACATATAAAAGTCGTAATTATTGTTACATAATTAGAAACAAAATACTATCCTTAATACAAACAATACTATAAAGAAAACTGTGACACCTACTTATGAATAATTATCTACATCAAAACTAATAGAAAGTGTTAATTATTGTGAAATTATTAGAACCAAAATATTATCCTTTAAACAAAATGAAATAGTATTATTACACGACGGTATTATATCAAAAAAAATAAGGCTGTATACAACCGTTCAGAAGGGAGCCGACCGCGCGTCCGAGGAGCATGGCTTGGTACCTCGTAGAGCTACACGGCCCTCCGCGTCGCCCGCAAGCAACGCCCCAGCTCGTCCGGCGGTCAAGCTCATCATGTTTTGCACATCATGCGGAGCGTGTGAATTTTAAAATTGTAATATCTTCTAAGATGTTCATTGAAAGAAGTTGATATCAAAGACAATTTGTTCTCAATTAAATACTCTTAATCAACTACACATTTATTTGGATGAAAATTAATATTATTATGTTGATGCAACTCTAACAAATAATGCATTAATTTCTACCAAATTTGCTTGCATAAAAACTGTTCTAGTTAATCTTTAAATATAAACACATAGTTCCAGGGATATTTTTTAGATCATTTTAAGATACATATTTTTTTGGTATCTTAAACCGTTTTCGCAGCGCACGAAACGGAAGCTCTCAAAGATGAATAATTTCCCAGTTTTTCTACATTTTCCTTTGTTTCTTCGCTCCTAGTAGTTGACGCGTGATGTGATATAGTTTAAAGCCTTCCGCGATAAATGTTCTATTCAACACAGTAAGAATTTTTCAATTCAAACTAGTAGTTCCTGAGATTAGTGTTTTGAAACGAACAAACTCTTCAGCTTTATAATATTAGTATAGATAGTTTCTGCAATAAAGCATTTATTATGTTTTGCCTGATTATTGTTAACGGCTGTATACGTCATCCTTCTTTATTTTATGAATTTTTCTTTGCAATAAAATACGAGTCGAAAATTACTTGTGAAAGACGTAATAAAATCTATAGGTTTCGTCTTTTGAAACTTTCGTCTTAAAGCGAGACAAAGAATGAAAAAGACGTAAAATTACAATTTTACTAGTCATTAATTTATTATATTAATTACAAGCAAAAAAAAAATTATGACAATTTTTTTTGTAACAGTTTCTCTTTACATTTTTTTAAAAGTTTTTTTTTTATTCTATGAAAACTAAAGATGACGTGAAATGTCCTATCTTTGGTTAGTTCCAAAGATTGCAGAGGTAAAGATAAATCTGTGTATAATTAGTATACACTTACAAATGATTTGTTTCAAATTGGTGACGTCACGGACATTTATACATTTATGTAAAAGACAGCGTCAAAAGTCACAAGATTAACAAGGTGAATTATACAAATAAAAATCATTCTTTTATATTTAAATTACAAATAAATTGGACAGTTGACTAATAAAAAAATAATCTCATTTTTGTGCCATTATTTTGTGTGTGTAACAGTAGAAACTCTAAACTCACAAATTAATATTATAAAAAAATATATTTTTAAACTTTTCTTAAAGCAATTTATGTAAGTTTATTCCTCTCTTTACTTCAATTTTTATTTAATCTTGAAGCAAATTCTGATTATTCACCTTGTGTGTGGCTAACATTCAATTCCACAAAAATTTTGACATTTATATTATTTGATATAACCTAATTACTTAGATATTGTAGTTGCACTATTTTTACAAATACTCATTAAATTATTATTAACACGTTCGTTTTAAGCACAGCTGTTATTTCAGTCACTACATCAAGAAGACTTAATTATCTTTGGGAAATATTAGACCGAATATCATTAACTTATTTATCATTGCATGTACCTCGACAATTTACGTGAATTACAGTTTCAGTTTTAATTATAATTAATAGAAAAACGAATTTCTTTTATGTCCTATATAAAAATTTCGTCTTACTCCTAAAACTGTAGATAAACTAATACTGTAGAAAAACAAAATGGGGTTATCGGTTCAAGTTTAATAATAAATACACTGAATCCATCTTAGCCTTCGCTGACGATCTCGCAATACTGACACGTAACCCCAAACACTGTTAAGTGCCATTGGATAAAGTGGATAAATTCTGTGTGTGGACGGATGGATTGAGCTCAGAGTGAAGCTCAGAAATGCAGAATGAGTGGCTACACATAGGAGATTTGTCATCCCATTAGCACTAAAATGGCGTACCTCAATTCATGATTGGTCGGCAGCACTTCTAAAATTTTATCTTAATGCTTTTCAGATGACTCCCCCAGATCCGAGTAATTTAGTAAGATGTGGTAAAGGTACCGAAAAAACTTGCTACATCTGCGGGGAGGCAGTTGGAACTTCTAAGCATTTATTGAAGGGATGTAGGGTACTCCTGGATACCGGTCAATACTTGCGTTGTCACGATAGGGTTTTAGAAATCATACGTGAAGCGGCTAGTATTTCGATAGCCAGAGCGCAAATAGAAATAACCACAAACTAGCGATCAATAGCTTTTGTGAGAGAAGGCACTAGGGCTACAAAATCAAGTATCCAGTCTTACTCTATCGAATACGGATACGTATAAGAAGCAACATACAATCCCAAAGAACATTTCTGCGTCGGCGTCCAGACTGAAATATTTTTGTATTCGCGAAATATAAAGTGCTTTGTAATAATAGAGCTCACGGTTCCTTAGGAAACCAACATCCACAAAAACACCATGCCATCAAGGTCAACAAGTATTACTCACGTTAGCTCACTAACGAACTCACTTCGTTGTAAATTTCTACGCGGTAGAAGTGGGAGCGAGAGTTATAACAGCCAAATCTCTCTACAACTTGACAATTTGACTTAACAATTTGAAATATCTTAGAATGATCTCTTCTTTTAACTTACTTCGGTTGTATTTAGTATGAACTAATAACTTCCATGTGAACAAAATGACTCACTGAGACAGTTATAAAAGGTATAATCAATAATTTTACTTTTTTATGTCACAGATATTGTTCAGCTGATACAGTGACATGTGAACTTTCAAGTTTAAAAGAATTTGCTATATCTCATTCTATTATCGATCCTGGCGTCTTATTTCTGTCAGGTATTAAAAGGTTCCAAACAGATTAAAACTTAAAACAGGTTTCAGGTTTGGTAAACCAAACAGGTTTTAGGTCTTTTTTGGTAACGCCCGCCATTATCTGTTCTTCAGAATGCTATTTGATCTAAATGCATACCCTATGCTTGAAAGACTGTATTGATTATTCACTATGACATATTTTGATCGCACTATTTCACATACCAATCCTTAAAGTCAAAAATGGATTTCAAAAATTTCGTTACAGTAGTAAAATATAAAAAAATATTCTTTTTGAAAGAATCAAAGTCACATATTATCATATTCATATTTTAGACGTCAATACGATAACGCCTGAACCTGTTAGGGCCTATATTCATAAATATCTCAATTCCCACAATAACAAAAGAAACAGTGTTTCCTAGACGTAGTTAGTACAATATCCGATTTTAATGCAAGTTTAGTTTAGTGTAGTAAGTAGTTACCTTTCAAAACGAATTAATACAATGGATACCTCTACTTTAAATTTTTTAATAATGGATACCTCTACCTTTAAGATTCCCTAGTTAAATTAACACTTAAAATATTTTTGCTAGACGGCTTGATAAGATTTTAGAAGCCGTGTTCAATGAAAAGTCCTGGTAACATCATTGATTTACAATCTTGTTATTCGAACAAGATATGATGTTATATATATTTCTAATGTTTGCTAAATTTATTTTTTTAAGAAAGATTATATATGTATATATATAATCTTTATATATAACAACTTATATTTATCAATATATTTTCTTGACATTTTGTACATCATATTTATTTTTTATTAAGAAGAGGTACATTAATTATTATTTAATGAATATTGAACGGATGTTGTTACTTAGCGGTTGTATGGTAAATACATACCAACGACAGACTTTTTTCTTTTCCGAAGTTATTGTTCCGTACCTGGTGTTTCTTTTGTTTAAGAAAGAAATCATTATAAAATATAGCTAATTTGTAAGTTTACGGAATGACAATTATATTCAAGCAGGCTCTTCTTAATTATTTAAATTAAAATGGATTATTGAAATTTTATGAATAAAAACAATAACGTCTATCGATGAAGATAATTACTTTTTATACATGTTCATACATAAAATAGGTACATCTGAATAACAATTGTTTAGTGTTTTAAAAGAAAATCTGAGTAATATTTACTCGTTAGTCTAATACGATAGAAAGCTATTGGTGTAATATTTGACAAAGTTGGGTGGCTTGTTGTACTTAAAATATTTATCACCATGGTTTTAGAAGAACAAAATTTTATTTAAGGTTGGCAATATACTAAATATTACCTACGTTTTGCTACATAATATTCTCATTCCAATATTAGGAGTATTTAATTTCGAATTCTAAATTTTTATTCGAATATCGTTAATTTTGTAATTAATTTGTTTATCTATTTTAACTCGTTAGCTAAAGTGGCCATGCCCTCATACATGTAGAACATTTTGCAGAGATTACCCAAATATGACCATTGCTACCGCTGCAGCTATTTGGATAGGAAGTAATCTAAGGAATATTTACGTCCATTTTCCTTTACCAAATAAGTTACGTAGTACGAAACTTGCTTAATAATAAGTGAGATATATTATACAAATTAAATTTATACAATAAATTAAATTTATATCATTAATTTTAATACAATACATTCTACTTCAATTAAAATTAATATAAATATTTGTTTTAAATTTAAATGTTATTCAGTTTAAGAATGCATGTAAGCGGCATACAAGCACAGACAAGTCGAACAGGTCTCCTTTCTTTATACCGTTGCAGCGACGTGATTATAAGCACATCTCATCATCTGTGAGTCTTGCAAAACTTGCAATTCTTAAAATTAATGTAGGCGAAAAGGATTCTATGGATTCCTTAGTTAGGTATCGCTCGAAGTAAAATCAAACATTCAAGTGTTATTCAATCATTGCTTTAATATTAAAAACATATGCAAAAAAACATATACGACTTTAAAAAACTTGTTTTGTAATAAATAAAAACAGTTTAGTTGATACCCTCTCAGGTTTTACAAAGTCTGGTACAAGTGATTAATAAGATTTTTACAAGAAATGATATATCAATTGAAAGGAGTCCTTGATCCTAATCACATTAGTACACATACAAGCTGAAGGAGCTTATTTATTAAACTTGATTAAATATCCAAAAACATAACTTATTTTGTACAATGTCTGTACAAAATAAGCTGTGTTCTGTCTGTTTCTTTATTTATGGAATTTGTGTAACGTAGTTTTGATTGGACATAAAGAAGTAAGACATTGAAAACTACTTCACATATTTGGCTTTAACACGACATCTGAATACTAAAAGGTATCAGCAGATTTTAGGAAATAAACCAAATCTAGAATATGTACATTATATAAAAATATGAAATATAATATTTTTAAATTACCTCAGTTTTAAATATTGAAATGGTTTTTTGTATTTCATCGGGGCAGGAAGTACGTCAAGTGCTATGACATCGTTAAGTGTAGTGGTGTGCGAAGTATGAAGCAATTACATCTATCACGCAGATGTTTACCTTGGCAATAATGTCCTAGAGATCTGTTGGTTTTTATTTATTATTATTATATCATAATACCTTATTAAACTTTAGTGTTATAAATAATATAATAATTTAATTATTGGTTGATCCAAAATTATCACTTAATTTTATACCACTGATTTCTGGAAGATTCTGTATTTATAAGTATTTGCATTTAATAACTAAATTAGCTTCATTTGTTTTTTTAAATAATATGATGTTTCGTCTGTTATAATTAGTGATATCTTCAATTAGAATCTAGAATATTATGTAAAAGATATCAAAATATAAGATATAAATTAATTCAAGTCAACAAACATATAGCTATCTTTTAAAACACAAATTAAGAGCTAGCAAAGATTTTGAAACCTATTTGATATTTCATCTTAGATTACTGTTTTTTTTAAAGTACCTAATAGTAAAGGTTTTAAGAGAATATATTTAAAAAATTAGAGTCTCTATACACTCATATACCTTTGTTTTTTCATTTCTATTCTTAGAAGCACTTTTAAACTCTATTAATTAACGTGTTGACATCATGATCTCACATAGAGGCATCATAGATGGACTTGCATTTATTGTATTATTCATATGTAGTCTGTACAACATACTAATAGAGCTCTTTTTGATTAAGGCTGCTCTTAATTTAAATCAATTCCCATTAACTTGCACTTTGAATGTGTAATGTTATATTTGATGCCAGCTCTATGCGCTACGTTCATTCCGTCGTTAGAAAAATGTATATCGCATTTTTGTAGATTTTTGAAAGGAATATTTCAAATTGTTATACAATTCTTCTTTAGTGCCTGAACTCCTGAATCGGCATCGGAGGGGGTTTAAAATTATTGATTTTTAAATAATATAAATATGTTAACCAACTATTAGCGAAACTTTTATTCTCTAAATGTAAGTACATCGTGTTCCCTCGAGAACTACACTGGCTCTTGAAATAAATATAGCTTATAGTGGAAAATTAGTTTAAGATACGTTCATAGTTTTTGAACGAAACAGTTATAAACACCCATACATTAATTTATTTTTACTTAAATACATTCCTACAAGATTATTTACATTGAGAATATTAGTAGGAAGAGTAGAAGTTTTGTTTGACAGAAATTTTTGATGTCTTTCAGAAAAATATTTTTGCACAGAGCATTTATTTTGTTTTTTTTTCCCAACAAAAATGGCAAATATTTAAAGTTTAGCCGCTATTAATAAATGCCATTTTAACACATTTTCCTACAGTGTACGTTGAAAACAATATTGTAGGGAAATACAATAAATCACTCAAGTTAAAAATTATACTTTTTGA
Source organism: Danaus plexippus (assembly GCF_018135715.1). Taxonomy (NCBI): domain Eukaryota; kingdom Metazoa; phylum Arthropoda; class Insecta; order Lepidoptera; family Nymphalidae; genus Danaus; species Danaus plexippus. The sequence continues at coordinate 2,073,498 of NC_083538.1, forward strand.
GTAGACATGAAAGATGACAGCATAGAATCTTAGTATTTTGTAAACGTGATCAAGTCCACGCGTTGCAGATTTCCACAAACGCTATCTTTGGATAAGACAATTAAAGACAAAGGCAAAGCGTTTTCAGGAAGTCGTTATTTACAGAACAAAAGGCAAACTTCATTGTGGAGTGGAATAGTATTAAAAATCTTTGTTAGTTAATTTATTTATACATACATAACTACTTCAGCTATTAAATGTTATACCTAAAAATACAATCTTAGCATATTTTTCATTGCTATTCTTACATATGGGTGTATTTTTAAATTACGTTTCTTTGTAAAAATAATATGTAGTAGAAACACTGTTCTGCTAAATTTAATTATTTAATGTTTGTTTGAAATTAGAATCACTATATTTTATTGGCAGGCACTCTTAGACTTGATTATTAAGATAAAAGCAGAACACATTTAAAATATAATTCATATCGTCTCATGTTATTATAATTTTTTTAACAGTAAAAAAATAAATCAAACCTATATTTTAAAAGGCTTTACTAACTTAATTTTACGTGTTTAAATAATTGAAAATCTTTTTGCATATTTGTGATAAGAGATACCTAAGGCTACTTCATAATACCTTAAATGACATTGTTATATAACTTTGTTTGTTTTATAACTTTAACTGACTTCTAAAGCTATCTTGAACCTTAAGCTTAGTATGCACTATTTTAAGTATAAATAAATATACGATTTCGTATTGGTTGTGACATATTGTTAAAAAATCTATGACTGTAAACATATTTATAACATTCGTGTTGGTTTTATATTTCATTTGTTTATACAAATTAAAATATATAAATATATTTATTATACATGTATATTATAATTCCTGTACTCGTTTTTTTTTTTCTATAGTATCGGAGATTTAAATGACAATGGCAGAAACTAATCGAAGAAATTAAAAACTCTTGTTTTTATTACACATTTGTTTTTTGTTAAATTTTTAATGAGGGTTGGCCAGTTTTTTATACAAAATATTTTTATCATATTCGTTAATGAGTTCATTTAAATATATATTTACGAAATTACCCATCATGTTATTGAAGAGTAAGTATTATTTCAAATGCGTCAGAAAGATGTAAACAAGAGCTAGCTGTCAGTTGAGACAAAAGGCTTCTGATAGCGATATGCTTCTGAATCGGCGCGGGCGCATTCAGAAACGACTAGTATCGGTCGAAGCACGTGTGTTGTTGAATAATATTAATGAACTTATAAAAATATCAAAATGATGCTCGCAGGAGCTGAGATTGTGGAAAGTGTGAGTTATAAAGCTGATACCGAGAATGCTGAGGTTATTGCCCCGGGTTCTTCTCAGGACAAAGCCCCGGGACTCGCAAAGCTTCCGACAAAGGATCCCGTGGACATGCAGTTTACAAATATTACATGTACTGTCAATCTCGGTATAAACAAAGGTATGTTTTCCAAACAATATCTGTTATTCATAAAGCATTTATCATTTCGCACGCATGAATGTACTGCTAGAGTAATTAAATTCTTTATTATGAACATTTGTTTTTGAAATTAGAGATACAATAATTTATATATAAAAATGTATTTCTAATTTTAATATAAACACGTTTACTTTAAGTGACGTATTTAAAATTCTTTAAAGATTTTAATTAGTCTTTAAATGTAGCCCACTGTCCGTAAGATCGATTGTGTGTTGTCGTCTTTGTTTACGTTACAATTTATAACGCACTTTGTTACATTTTATTGTGGACTAAGTGATAATACTTTCAGATTCTCCTTTGTTTAAAGAAAGATAAAGTGGTTTATATGTCCGGTTGTCGATATTTACAAAAAAAAATTGTCAACCCGCCCTTTAATAATAATTAGGCTATTGTAACATTGTTTCGTAACATAAAAGTAGACAGCATTAGACGCCGATGTTGAAATTGCATATGTTACATATTTTGAATGACGCCGACGATGTTTCGGATTAAGTTTTTCAACAGTTTTAAATTTTTACAAAGAATTTTAGATTTCATGACGTAATAAAGTGACGACAATTGGATAAAAAGTTTATTTATTATAAAATATTACTTGAAGAAAACTATAATTAATTCTATGCATTCTCATTGAAACAAATAAAGGAAATTTTATGAGATATTACCAATAGTACAATAAAATTTTTACTTTATACTTATCTTCAAATATTTATATTGGTATATAAACCAAACAAATTTAGTCTTTGAGTCAATTGTAATGTGTTACTGGGTAAAAATTAAAAAAAAAACTATTAGATAACTACGTTTTTAAACGCATGAAAGTAATAGCCGTGTAAGAGGAGTAAAGATTGATTGACTTATGTGTTGTAATAACAGATGTACTATTGTTTAAAATTAATGTTATTATTAAGATAATATCATTGTCTGGAAAATAACAAGAATTTAATGTTTTATTTATAAAACAACAGCTTCGTTGTGATTGTGATTTGTATAGGACAGATAATAAATATTAATAGTGAACTTGCATCTCGATTAGAATAATCACTTGTACCTAATAAAGACATTGTTACTTAATGATCGTGTTTTTGTGAGTATCGAGGCGTAAATATAGTAAAAAAATATATTAATTTAGCTTTATAATTATTGTTATTTATGACTAGGAAAGAATTAATTGGGACGTAAAAAAGAAGAAAGTAATTGTTTAGATAGTAACCAAGTGACATACCTCCGATATATCATTAATGTTGAATGATAAAAAGTCAAATTTAACAATTTATATGTACATTTTTGGAAACAGCTGATAATGTTGTAGTTTTTGTGAAAATAATAATAATAAAAACTGAAGGTCTTATAACGTACACTCTATACATAAATCCCGTTAACTGTAAAAAGTGTAATCGCATAATGCGAGGTGTGCAAGGTAAACATGTCATGGCAGAAGTTACAGTAACCGGTTTTTGCAAATTTAACGATCTTCGGTAATTTTTGTATAACCGGTAACAGTTTTCTTTGGACGTCCTCGTTTTATGAAAACAAAAAGCATTAACGTCAGGGGTTTTTATTATGGCGCAATCGAAGTCTTATTATGAAACGTCGTGAACGCCGCTAACGTTGATCGAACCGATTGTTTCTAAGCCGATTCATTATATTATTATTTATCAATTACGCGACGTTCGATATAATATAATAGTTTTATTGACGTCTCATCGACGTTATTTTGATTTCTTTTTTAATTATTACGGCTTATTAAAGCGACACCTTTAGTACTAACGAGTCTCATTACAATTAAAAGTGTTTGTGAACGTATTTTATTGCTTTGAACAAATTTGAGGATTTGTTTTTTTGAATAATATATAAAATGATTTTTATATAAGAATTCTGGAAATTATTATAAAATATACAATACATATATATATTTTAAAATTACATAAAATATTGGTATTTATGTTTTAAATAAAAACTTTATTTTATATGGAAATATATGTATATATTGACGACTTAAATCCTTTGAATAATAATTTATTTGAATTTGTTTTATAAAAATACTTTAAAGAGAAATATGAAAACTACTTTATTAATTTATTTATTTATTAGTAATATTTCACTCATATACCTATTATTGTCCATAAAACGAGTTTGAAGTCTGTGACGGAATTAAATGCTTTTTATTTTTATTCGTTATTTTGGTATTTAAAAAATATATGAATTAAACATAGCTTCATCAGATACTTCAGATAAACTGAATAAAATAATATATGGTTGTTTTAAAACTTTATTAAGTGTTACCAAGTCAAGTATTAACTAGTTATTGTAGAGCGTCCTTAATATATAGATAAATATATAATTGAAAATATAAAGATACATGTACTTAGTAAATGAAATAAATTAAACTTGAATATGACAAAAAATATCATTCTCAGTTATGCCAACAAAATAATAAAATCTAAAAATTTCGCGGGTATACATTTAAGTTAAACATTTTTTATCGTCATAAACTACACACTCCTGACGTTTCGGTTGCTTTTGCAGCAACCGCGATCACTTGCAGACGAGATGAAAAATTCATCCATCATCAAAACCATTCATCATAGTACATCCGAAAATATTTAAATGCCAAAAAAATGTCCATTAAAACGTAACGCTGTTCCTACATACATGAATTATACGTATTTAGAAATCGCAGCAAGGAAATTATTAATAATAACCACTAAGCGGTGTGTTGGGCCGTTTAGGAATAAAATTTTATATAAACTATTTTATATCAATTGAGTCAATGACCAATGATATTATTTTTTAATCACTGCCACATAGGTTTAGCTTAATCAAATTGTACTTACGTTATTAAAAATGTTGTAGGACATAGAATAATCTTTAAAATAAATATTAATAAATTCCTTTAAAGTTCTGTCGTGCATACGGTGTAAAGTTACTATAATTTTTTTGTTTTAAATTACCTGCGAATTAATGGACGATAGGTTAGAAATTTCTTTTATATTGTTGATATTTTATAACAAATATATACTATGTATTAACAATGTAATGTTAGGCAATTGTTACAAATGTTAAACTAATTGCAAAACGTGTATGTAACTATCGTTATTTGAAGAGTAAATCTCAAAATCATTCAGCTTAATTGTAAAGTGTATCACATCCCTTTTCCTTTTACGGAAGTCACCAATTGTGAGCTATTAATAAAAATGTGCTGTGCAAGCCGACGTGGACGACATATTTAACATTTTATATGAGAAGGACGAAAAAAATATTATTTAGAATAATAGATTTTGTTCTATGATAATCGAATATCAAAAAAAAGGTTCAAAGCACTTGAAAACAATTGTATTTTCTGCAATACTTATAAAGTAAGAATTATATGTAAATATATCTTTATCGCGTAATCCTATATCTCTGTAATAGATACGTTCATACGTAAGTAATTGACGCTTTGACCTAAATGTCCCTTGGAACCCGTCAGTTTAAATTATTATTACTCAGTCTCAATTCATAATATATAATATAATTGTCCCAGATAAAATACACACCACGAATGCTTAGATTTGAGACAATTTTTTGATAAGTTACAACATTCCTAGCGATTGTATCAAACACATCAATTACTTTATTGAAGGTTATTGGATAAGACATTGCATCAATCTTGAGATAATTTACGACAATTAACATTGAAAGGTTGTTTGTTAAAAATATTATAATAAAAATTACACTGTAATTAATGTGATAACTAACGAAAATTTGTGTATAAAAAGATAATTAATAGTGATCCTTGTCTAAACACTTACTTCTTAGTATCCAGACGTTATCTTTAGATATAGGATACATTTGTTACCCGAAACCGGGAAGTTTATTTTTCTTTTCTTTCTTTCTTTATATTAATGCCGTTGAATTATTTTTTTATAAATTTATATTAGCCACAAACTACTTTTTCATCAAACACTTCACGCTTTTATTCAATGAAAATGTAGGTATGATTTCCTTATCGTACAATCTTTTTTTAATTTTTCAAAAGATACTTTTCACTTTATAGTTTGTCATATATTAAAGCATGGGATTTAGTCTTTCATTTCAACTATATTTTTCTATGATGAATATCATTAACTTAACAAAATCTTATGGTAGTTCAAAACTTCTTTCTTACTAAGAGTACAACATCACATAAAACTTAATAATAATGTAATAAATTTATTTAAATATATGGAATAATGATAATTTCTTTTGTACATATACATATTATAAAAAGAGTGAATAATACGTAGTAAAATACCGCTCTATCTTGACATTGATTTCGAAAACATATCCGCTTTATTGGACTTTATACGGAAGATAATCTAGTTAACAGTTGTCATATTATATAAAAATATTCAGTTGATGCAATTATTAATAAATATGTTGAATAAATTATATGTATTTTCATTGCATTGAAGATATATTATTATGAGTATTATTTCTCGTTTAATTACAATTTTGTATCCGATTTTTATTTTTTATTAAATTTAACGTGATGAAAGCAAACTTTCAACCATATATATATTTAATGAAATGAGTTTTACTTTCATTAATTTATCTTAAAAATTGAACTTGTAAAAGTTTGAGCAAACACCCCGACACATGTAATTTTTTATTTTTAAAGTATACAAGGATCTTCGTGGGTTCGCTTCAAATTTGGTTAGGTAGAGAGAGGAGCTTGAACGGTGGAGGTGAGCGTTTAACGTGCGTTAGATAGGGGCCCTTAAACTTACACCTGGGTCGCAAGTCCCAGGAGTTTTGAAGCTCCTCTCAACGCAATGAGATGGACCCGGCACCCACACGATGAATCTATGGAATGCTGAGAATTTTTTATTGTAAAAAAAATCACTAAAAAGCTGAAAAACATAGAGATGTTCAATAAGAACAACATAGTATTTATTTATTGAATGTATAAAGATCTTTGAAATAACGCTGCAAATGAAGCATTTGAAAATACATTGCGATATAATAGGAACCCGGACATGACCTGTGATCGCTGATGTCTTGTTTTCATAAATAGACATATAATAATTTATATTGCATGTCAATAAATAGGTATATTAATTATATTTACTTATAAAAAATATAAAAAAAAATAAATCCCGTAACCTATTTCGTCTAACGTAGTATGTTTTTCAGTATTTTAGGTCATTATATGAGATGGAACAATAATAAAGATTCTAAGACAATTAAGACAATGCAAAACATACGCCAAGCGCACGCGCACGTGTTTCGGTATCGCGAATAATGAACTATTGATGTCATTGAACGCATGACGTCACCCCTGATAACAAAATATAGGACGTACCGAAATATATCAGTACGAAAACCCCTTAAAATAATTACAATGACATACTTACTTTATGTTTTCATTATAAAAAATATACAAGTTCTTTTTGTTCTGGTCGGGGAAATGAATTGTAATAAAATATTTATTCGCAACAATTATCTAGTGGCTTTGATAACACATTGGACATAGCGTACGTACATATAGCAAGATCTATGTTACAAGCAACGTGATGTTTACTGTCTGATTAAATGATATCGAGCCGTCGCTTGGTGTTCACAGAGAACAATAAAAATATAAATAAAATAATAGCCATCGTAACAAGGAAGAAGTTGCGTGTTTTTTGTTCCTCATATCGACATGAATTACAAGTGTTTTTTTTTTGTTTAAGACGTATTGTGATTCAAAAATACATAATAATTTTTAAATCAAGGACATATTTATAAAAATATATTAATAATTTTACTGTTTAAACAGAATCGGTATTGTTATTTTGTATACGAGTATAGAAATATTTTTTACTTTACATTAGACTAAATACATTCGTTGTAATAAATGTACAATTATCTTCATATAAGTATATTTTTGTTGTTATTGTAAAAAAATGTATAAATTATAGACTAGCGTAATGACATTTTTACATATAAATCTATTTAAACAAGTAGTTCTGCCACAGATACATTTATTTTTGAACAAAGTCCTTGGCTCTATGTTGCAATCTTGCCAATTGTTTAACCGAATATAAAACTGTGTATTAAATTTGACATTCTTTGTTTATTTTAAAAATTCCAACAATTAAGCTAGAATATTGACGAAGCTTAACGTCGTAGGTATTTAGAAAAAAGGCAAAAGTGGAGCAAAGTATATATTTTGTTTATTAATGCGTTCAAAGTATTTTAGTTTCTAAAATACGTTTAGAGACTACCCAACAGTGTTATAAAATAGAAGTAATCTAGTTTAATAGATAGTATATTTGTTTGTTTTGAGGTTCAAAATTATTTTTAAGGAAAAGTGTAAGATCGTTTAGTTGCGACAGGTATTTTTTTTGTTATAGACTTATGCGAATATAATCATTAAGGCATAATAAATCACGCCACACAAGTATTATAGTACATGCACTAGAAAACTGTTGTATATATATATATATATATATATATATCGCTTCAAATAAGCCTCCAATTAATACAATTAGAAAAGCTGTTTCATTCAGCCAACATAAATAAACGATATGAACAAAGACCATTCTTTAAATGCGAGAAACATTTTTCAAAAACTTATACACCTCAATGAATGAATATCGATTATATATTTATGCACTTCTGTGCTCTAAAAAAAATACATCAGCAGAATTTTGACCTTTTTGTCCATAAATGTGGTGATTCGAAACACGTAGACATGAATCATTAAACATTTTGATTTCTTAATCATATATTCCACAACACAAGATTGTTTTCTTAACCGCAATTCAATAATATTTCCATTCACTATTACAGCAACTGAGACCATAACAACATATTATAAAAACGGCTCTATAAATTAGTCATTTCATTTAAAACTTTTGTAAAAAAAAAAACACGTCAATGAGATGATTCGTTTACGGACTTCGTTTTTTTTACTTTTTTATTTCAAAGCTACCGTTCTGTTTTATTACTAAACAAGAATTATCTTTTCAATATTATGTTCATCCACTTATGTTAAGGATGTGAAATTGCATAGTCAATATTTGAATAGCGTTCTTATTAATATTTTGTAAATCGTACTGATATATAACTGTTTATGTAAAGATTAATTGAAATTTGAAAATTTCTTGATAAAAAATATACTTATTTCTTTCATATTATGTTTTAAACTTTACAACTACACCCTGTGGTTTTTCATAACACGATCTAACGACTAATCTAACGTATGAGAGTAAATAAAAATAATTTATAAAAATATATTTTTAATAATTAATGTACGATGTCCTTTCACGAGACAACTTACTTAATTGAGCAAACGAAAAGAAGATAAAAAGAAACTTAAGGAACACTTTTAAACAGCAATTAATTAATTTATGTTGACGTAAAATCTTCTTTTGTATGGAAATGAAAAATATTCTCTTTGTTACCAATAATTATATACTGATTTTATATTGTGAAGAATAGTCTACCTGACGAGGTATATCGAGCGCACAGTTCATTCAATAAAGTAATATTATAATATTTCAGCCTTTTTATGTGACGCAATCATGTGAAGTCGGAGGTCATCTGATGATAGCTTCTGTACTTCATAAAGTCAAAGTCTAAGTACAAAGTTCGATTTAATTATATGTGATAATCGTCATTAGTTGTTTATATTATATCAGTTTTCCTCTGCAACTTCGTTGAAAATATTTTTTAATAACCCCTTTGGAATAAACAATTTAAATTCTTATAAAAAAAAATTATATTGAAATAAATGCTACATGTATTTAAAGGGGTTATCTGTACATTTAATAAATAAAGTGAATAAGGATATACATCGAAATGATAGTTTTTTTATTTACATTTACAAAATTTCACGATAATTTTACAAAGCTTAACAACCAACTCGTTACACTAATCACGTTTAGAATAGTTACTTGTATATTTAATAATGAATCATGTAAATTGTATTTTTTGGATCAATTCTCCAGTTAAAACATATATTAAGGTGACAGTTTAATAAAGGATCATTAATTCAAACATCGTTTTTGCAAAATTTAAAAATACATTTAATGTCACAATTGAAAGTTATTGATTATTTAAAATGTATAAGTTATATTGATCGAAATAGAAACTAATAATGAGATCTAAGACATTCCCGAGTTTTATTCATTTAAATGAAACTAATATATTTTCGGATATACTACGCGGATTTTATTATTTTAAAACTACACAATCACGACGTTTCGGTTACTTTTCAGCAACCGTGATCACGGGCACACGAGACGAGAAAAACTAGTATTTTGAGTAAAATGTAAAAGCAAATCTTCAGCTTTTCTTATAATAACATATCTAGTTTAAAAATAAATTAAAATTAAATTCTTTATGGGTCAATTGAATATAAAAAATAACTTAAATTCTATTGTATAATTATGATAATTTGACATTATTTAAGTGACTGTCTAACGTACGTATGTATTTATATTTTATCTATTGTACAAGTTACAACAAATCCAAAGTCCAAATATGCGATAAAATAAAAATATATATTATATATATATGTTATGTATGTATATATGAATTAAATATATGAAATTAAATAAATACACAGATAGTAAGAAACAACACGCTATATTACGCAATATATATAGAATTTATATTATTCAATTGTAATTACCCTCTTTTCTACGATGTAGGTATTTTAACTATAAAATATGAAATTTTATTATCTGTATAATATGAATGACGTCAAGGAGGTTATCTGTTCGAGAAATCACGGAAAATTTAACATAAACAATTTATTGACAAGTCTAAAATGGGGAATCTACCTGTATGTGTTGAACTATATATACATAGCTTTAACTATTGTTATAATTCAAATTAAAGCTATTTATAAAAATAATGAAATTCGTCTTAGAGTTAGTTTGGCATCAGTTAGATCGTCAGGTTCTGTTTAGGTACAAGTCTAACCGTGCCTGCGACTTCATCCGCATGAAGTGAAATATTTAATTTCTTTTAATAAGTTTAATTAAAATTTATAAATTTCAAATCACTTTTATAATTAAATCAGTGATTTCGATAGAGAACTCGTTTTAATCAAAGGGAGTCGTATTTTAAAACTAGCTACCATGATAAATTTATACCTAAACTACATGTAATCTTATCCACTGGTGGAAATACGATATCCACTGTTTGATTCATCAGTGTACGGGGTACGATTACTTTTGACGGATACGTTAATAAATCAAGGTTCACAAATAAATTATTTTTGTTCTGTTTTCTATCTTACAATAAATCTTCTTAAAAAATCGTTTTAAAAACATTAAAGCTCACCAATACGATTGATATTGTTATCTCGAAACTGTATAAGCAAATTTTATCACAATACTAAGATTTTGTATTTATTTTGTATTTAAATTTATTTTATACTCTGACAGCGTATTTTTATCTAAGCACATTTATAGATACGAGTGTGTGTCAGTATGTCAAGTCATATTGTTACGTGAACCTAAAATTTTGTAAAGATTTATTTAAATTTTTATGACCTTCGAGATTAAATATACATTAGTTTTCGTATGTTTTGTTTTCTCTTCACGTGTTCCATTAAATGTTTAAATATAATTATCCTAATGTATATTTAATTACATTCATCATTAATTATTTATTCTTTTTGCTTGTAATTCCACAAATAATTAAGTTTGTTTTGATTTTGATGTAGTATTTATTTATAGTGTTTAATTTAATTCAAAATAAATGTTTACTTTAAGTAATGAAAGGGTTTTGACCGAGATCATCGGTATTGAATGCCTATGATCAAAAATAAACCAGACCAAAATAAATCTAGCATCACAATGTAACGAATTATGTTGTTAGAATATTAAGAAAATATATCTTATACTTACATACAAAATCCAAATGTGTAGGGATAATAAAATTAAGTTTAAAATATAATATTATATTTTTACACTTGACTATGGTAAATCAACTTCTCTATGGTCTTAACTTAATTACAGGACAAAATTAAGGATTATTGTTGATGTAAATGTATATGTTTCTGTGTGATAGATGCGTGATTCTGTTAAAGCTAAGGTCAAGGTCAAACTGGTAAAGTTCTTCATTTCTAATGAACATATTATATCCGACAACTGTATTTTAATTTAAGTTGTTCTTGTTTATTTATCCAACAGGTCTCAATTTCCTAAAATTTCTCTTTTATTTTAACAGTATATATTATGCAAAGGTTGTTAAAAAAATTGTAAAATCTTATTATTTCTTTTCAGGAAGCAAACAGATTCTTCATGGGGTGAACGGCAGATTTCGACCAAAACAGCTTATTGCGATCATGGGTCCATCTGGGGCTGGCAAGTCAACACTGTTAGATGTTATATCAGGATACAGAATCACTGGTGTGGGTGGAGCTATATTCATTAATGGAAGAGGAAGAATTATGAGTAAGATAATTAATAAACATATAAAAATACTATTAAGGTTTAATTATAATTTTTACTTTTGGACTTTGATAAAAAAAAACTGATATTCTAAATGTGACTCATATCTCAAAGACAGTATAAGTTTTAATTAAAAACTTTATTATCAGCAAACAGACAAATAAAATATTTAAAAAATATATATAAATATTAGTATTATTATTTTAATTAAGTAATCTCATTTACATTACAGAAAGATTCAAGAAAATGTCGTGTTACATTCAACAGGATGATCGAATTCAGGGACTGCTTACAGTAGGCGAAAACATGTCTATCGCCGCTGATCTTAAACTACCTACCAAATTAGACAAGTACGAGAAGGGTGAAGTGGTAAGTGTTTGATATATATTAAAATTATCATACTCATACCGGGAAGTAATTTTGTTAGTTCATTTTAAGTCATATTAAATATTTGAAAGATATAATATTGTTGCCTCAACGCCTCGAGCAGCTATATACTAATACATTCCCTCACTGGTTTAATATTTTATTTGTTTGTTAATTGTAATAACAATTAATTAAGTCCCAGGAATCATTTTTTTGAAATAGAGGATAAATAAGGGAAGAGACCTTAAAGTATTCTATTTTTGACTTCCAGATAGAAGATATCTTAACAAATCTCGGTCTTTATGAACATATGAATACTCGAGGAGCTCAGTTGTCGGGAGGCCAACGCAAGAGATTATCTATCGCTTTGGAGCTTATCAATAACCCTCTAGTTATGTTTTTAGACGAACCTACAACGTAAGGCCTTTTATGTTATGTAAACACAAACAAGAACTTAACATAATATAATACTATACACAGCTTATGTGCTTCATTTTACACAACGTAAAATAGCCGGTTTATTTGTTCAATGTAACATACTAAAAAGTATATTTATGGACTTAAGAGTTTCATTGAGTGTAAATCAAAATAAAAACCTATCGTTATTTTATTTTCAGGGGTCTGGATAGTTCGTCATGCACCCAAGTAGTCCAACTCTGCCGCAGCCTTGCCCACCAAGGCCGTACCATTGTTTGTACAATTCATCAACCCTCCGCCTCTCTTTTCGCGTTTTTTGACCAGGTTTATGTTCTAGCAGCTGGAAAATGCCTCTATCAAGGCACCACAAGAAATATGGTCCCATATCTCGAAGAAGCTGGAATTCCATGTCCCATATATCATAATCCGGCTGATTACAGTTAGTGTTGCTATTTCATATTGTTTAGTTTAGTTAAGTTGAAAACATCTATATGAAATGTAATTTAAAAAGTGTAAAAAATTTTTTAGTTATTGAATTAGCGTGTGGCGAATACGGTGAAGATAAAATTGATGTTTTGACCAATAAAGCTGAAAATGGAAAGGCACTACAATGGTTTGATAACTGGGAGTCCATAGCAACCATGGAAGCCCTCAGGAAACAATATCCTTTAAGTGTGATGAAAGAACAAGATTCTGGAAGTAGTATAGAAGAAACTTCACAATCTAATCAGAGATCGGTACTCATTAAAAGAGGGTTTCTGAAGGCGAAACGTGATCCTGTAAGTCAAAGTTTCTAATTATTTAATAAGAGTGCTTTCATTCTACCCTTTAAATTGTTTTGCAATAATCTAGTAAGATTATTTATTATTACATTAATTAATCAGCTTTTCGTACCAATATCAATTTTTGTTTTTAAATTACAGACTATGACACATCTTAGAATAATGGTTAATATAGTGGTTGGAATTATGCTGGGGGCGTTATTTATTAATGCTGGAAATGAAGGCTCTCGAGTTTTTGAAAACTATAATCTTCTATTTGCTATTCTTATGCACCATATGATGTCACCTATGATGTTAACTATCCTTACTTGTAAGTATTTTGATTTGATTTTAGTTTCTTTTTATAATATTTCTACGAGCTTTTTCTATTTCTTTCCTATATTTTTTATGAAGACTATTATTGTTTTTTATGTATTTCAAAGTTTTTGCGTGATGACATCACATTTTTTTTTTCATTTCAGTTCCTTCGGAAATGTCAATTTTGTTGAAAGAACATTTTAACCGTTGGTACTCTTTAGGATCTTACTACATATCTATCAACGTCGTCGACTTGCCTATTTCGGTATGTGATTGCCTCTAATACTCAACATAAAAAATGTATAACTATTACGAGTATTTTACCTCCAAAATAAACATATTAGACAACAATTTTGCCACAAAAGTGAACAATGTCCAAGGTTTCACTACGGTATTGTTGTATTTTTTTTTTCTAAATTGCTATTATATCTTATAAATATTTATATTCCTCGGTTATGTCAAAAGTAATATTCTGTAGGAAAATAAATTTGAATTGTATGACTCTCCAAAATTAATGTTATTCTTAGTTTATAAGAGCAAAAATATTTGTATTTATTATAACAAATTTCTTTAAAATGTAATCTTTTGTGAACAAATCTAAATACTTAATTATTTTGTGGAAGTAATAAAAAAAATAAATGTATCTAACTTGAATGTCCAAAACATTTTCAGTCAAATTCTGAATTTTAGCGTAAGTTAAGGTTTATTAAACTGATTATTTTTCCTTTTTTTATTACAGATTATATCATGTGCCATATTTAGTGTAATAGTTTACATGATGTCAGCCCAGCCGCTTGAGCCGGGTCGATTCGCAATGTTCTTTGCCATTTCCATCTATACTGTGCTTGTTGCACAGAGCTTTGGGCTCATGGTCGGAGCTATTTTCAATGTTGTTGTTAGTATTTTATCAAATACCAATAAATTTTTTTTTTTTTTTTGAGTTTTCATAAAGCACATATGTATTTAAGTTAGAAAATTTTATCAGTAGCTAGGCTATGGCTACGTTTCCCATGCTATTTGTTGTAAAACAATTTTATTAACATTGTCTGGCCGTACGAGTTTAAGTACATTTTATAATTAATTGAGAATCAAATATAACAACATATATATTAGTATATGATACGTAGTTCCATATCGATATTTGTTGGGCTATTTATAATTTTTTCTGGTGTATTTTATTTCAGAATGGCACTTTCCTGGGGCCAACTTTATCAGTTCCAATGATGATGTTTGCCGGATTTGGAGTAACGTTACGAGACCTTCCACCTTATTTATATTGGGGATCATATGTGTCCTATCTCAGGTATGGGCTGGAGGGATATATTGGTGCTATCTACGGGCTTGACAGACCTACTTTGGAATGCAACGAAGCTAAATATTGCCATTACAGGTAAAAATCTGTATATATTAACAATTTCAAATTATATAATATATTTCAGATTTGAGATTATATGTATATACCTACAATTAAAAGATTTAACAATAATTCTCTTTTTCAGATACACACGCACGTTTCTTAAAGATATTGCCATGTCTCCTAACAATTTCTGGTGGGATATCTTAGCACTGACAGTTACTCTATTTGTTCTTAGAACAGCTGCTTTCTTGCTCCTCAAATGGAAATTGAGTGCTGTTCGATAAAGCAACTGACTAGATATAAGTAGGTTTAAAGACAAACAAAAGGCATTTACATTAATCGATGTAGCTCAGTCGGGTGTAATTGTAATATTGGTGTCTAAAATGTTATTGATATAGCAAATAAGTGGAGTGCTTTGTAAATTGTAGAAAATGTTATTTTTGTTATGTACATGAAATATGTTTTGAATGAGTTTTGGTAAGCGTGACTGTGATAAGGGCATGCTTTTCATTTATACAAAGTGGTAAGTTAATTTATTTATCTTATAGCTTTAGGTACATTATAACAAAATTTTAAGGCTATATCTATCATTTACACAAATAGATGTCACGTATTTCTAGGCCATCATGTTGTTTCTTTTATGGTATATCTGTTAACCGTGGTTCTGTGATAAATTAATTATCCTTAATGAATTTTTTTCGAACAATTTAACAAAATTTTATTTTTTTTCCATATTCAATCAATGTATGGCTATATTATCATTAAAACATTTAAATATTAAACTTTTTATTCTTTCTCATAACCAAAAAACTTACTCTTACTAACTGATCTTCACAAATGAATGTTTACGTAAAATTAAAAGTCATCGAAAATTTTAACATTTTTTGACAGCTTTGTTACGATTTGATTATTATAAATATGTAATGTAAGGAAGATAAATTATGTAGGAATGTGTGATTTTTGTGTAAACTTTTAAATAAACAAAGTTAAATTGTTTGGATACAAGACAATCATCTCGCTCGGCTAAAAGCCGTCTTCAATCAAGTGCTGCAGTCACAGGCATATTTAAAAGACAGGAAGGTCGCATTGCGCTGGAGAGCGCTCGGTTTCAAAGCAGAGTATTCTCATTCGGAGGATAATGCGACGGATACTGCAGTAATGGGCTTAGAATTTTAGCGGATACCAGGGTCACCCTTATAACCTACATAAGGTCGTCAAGAAGGCTGTAAATCTCAAGGGCATGCACGTGCTTTTCACTATCTTCTATATGGACGTTTTGAGGTCTTCATGATTTCCGTCCTCTTTAAAAGAATAAAAAGAAGCCTCCTCCCGGAAAAGTCTCTCTATATTCCATTAGAGAGTAGTAGAAGGGAAGCAGCTATCAAAGCAGTGATTGCGAGGGTCAGAGAGTCAGCTCCGTTCCTTGACTCACTCAGTAGGGGTAAATCCTACCGGTTATAGGTCCATTGGACGTAGAGCCACAAGTCCTGTCATTGTCTAAGACTTATGTTGTGAAGGCCTCCTCGTTTGTCGAAACGCAAGAAAAGTCCGAAACGCCGAAATACAATAGTGTACTCGTGAAGTCTCGCTATTGTGATGAAGGTAAACATTGGTTATGTTAGGGGGATAATCGCGGGCATGTGGAGCTATTTTGAGTCACATAGTTAAAAAAGGAAGGTGATATTAATAATTCTTCAATTTTAAACTGGATCCTGGATAATTTATACTTCCAACTTAGTCACTTAGTACTCGAGAAGGATAAAAAACTGCTGCAGTTACTGAGATAATTTACAAAAGAGTTTTACTTTGCACAGAAAAATAAGCTATTTACGGATACTGCTGACTTTGTTAAAAGCTTGTTAAGCTTGTTTTAATTATCAGGTAATTATATCAGGGAACTGGTAAAGCAACAACATAAAATCCTTGTAAGAGTACAAATGGAATTTTAAGAATAGTATCAAGTAACTTACTAAATTCGATAATTTCAACTTAAATTTTATAACTCAGGTGTCTGCCACTCATAATTGAAATGTAGTAAGTGCTCAACTGAGAGAGTTATAGTTACCGCGCATTCATTTGACTTAATAATCCAACCATTATTAAAATCACCGATGTCAAAACGCTATACTTCATATTGAAATAATTACTAAATATAAGTCTTTTGTAGTTTTTTCTTTTGTGATTGGTGGTCTTAAAATTTTCGAAACCTGTTCAATTATGATCGTCTTAGAGTTCAAATTTATCAAATTATAGTCGAAAATGACAAAACAGATGTAATAACATTAGTAATAACTAAGACTACAAAAAATCAGGGTTGGGTTTGGACATTTGAGTTTTGACAATACAATACATTAACAGTCTGTTAGCCATTTGACAGACCGCTAGAGCAGGAATTAATATTACGCCTTGTTAAGATATTTAAACAGACATTAGTGCGTGCGTGACAACAGTCCATCAATCGCCTTAACAAGACGTCGTTTATTTAACATTGATTGGTGTAACTGGTTCTAAATATTCAAAGACTTTACTGACATGTGTGATGTCAAATTAAAAATATTCAACTTGTCAGAGATTGCCTGACTAATTTCCAGGTATACATATGAATATTACACAGCTCCCGATTGAGACGAAACTTGTTAGCAATTAAATTAAATTAAATAACGCAAAACAATGTGGAATATAACTAAATAACAAACAAATATCTGGGAAACGAGAAATTCATGTTAGTCAATAAATAAAATTATAATGTTAGGCTAACTATCAATTTCATTAATTTAAAAACGATCACATATAGTTCAAAGCTGTCGATGATTGCATATTTTAAAAGCCAGCCAATACTGGTGAATTGCAAAACGATTTTTATTTAAATACAAATGAAACGGTATATCTTTGTTTAGATAATATTATGTACTATATCCGTATAAAATACATAAGACACACATTAAAAGTACCAAGAAATTGGTAGCGTAAATATTATGTAAATTTTTATACAGAAATGGTTATGAATGTTAAAAATAGTTGATTGTTGAAATAAATCAATACCAAAGAACATATTCAATGCCTATGTTACAAATTGATATTTTTCTTTTAATTCATGGATCTTTAAAAGTATATAATTAGTTTTTGGGTTAAAGAGCGTCGGACACGTTATTCTTATCAAATTTGAGTCTAAGGCATTTAATTAATATCAGCCAACTGTATATTTTTTAACATATGATTAATATTATTTAATTCTATAAAACGATATGATAACATAATGCAACAAATAATTTCCAGATAGCGTATCAAGTTAAGACATTTAATATCTCATGTTGCAGGTGCAATAATATATATAAGTACCACAATAAATTCTATCAAAATGATAAAAAAGATATCAGTGTTATACTATTTAAAAAAGTACTTAATTTGCAATACCCTAATCCTTAAAACTATCCTGTTCGATCAATATTTATAGTTTAAGTTTTTATGTATCTGTGCATTATACATCGAAGTCATAGGCTTAAAATAACGCAGGCGCAAGCTAGTTTATGACTCAGTAAAAAATCACAGATTAAATAACATGAATTGTTCTGACATGTCATTTCACTAGAATTTTAGTTGTGTGATGCACATTTTTTTAAGAGAGGATCCCACGAAGTAAGACACGCAGCAGCATATAGAGTTGCAATCAGCTTGCTCAAGGTTATTTTTTTTTATTTGTATTAATTTACCTTCCGTACTAAAATGACTTTTAAATATTATGCAAAAAAAAAAAATAAAGCTTAATCTCACTGTTTTCTGTCAACTATCCTTTTTGCAGATGAATCGTTAAAATAATTTAAATAATATACAGTACGGAAGCAGATGCAACGTCGCAAAACACAGATCACTTCCTTGCTTTGTTAATAATGTTCCTTAAAATTTATAAAAAAAAAAATATTTACATAATGTACATAAAACATAAGGCATAACAAAAATAAAAGAGGTTTTTCAAATCAAAGTTTTTGACTTTAAACAGTATATATACGAATTTTTCAGTTCCAATACATAATATTATTATAAATTAATTTAATATCTAAATCTATACATAAATTTATTTAAATAGAATATTAGTCATATTTTTGTATATTTTTTCCTAATTTTCCGTGCACTGTGTCAATAATACACCATTGTAGTGTATAAAAGAAAGTGTGTTCTAAAAACGCTAACAACACTAGAAGTATTAGCTGCTGTTTGTTGAAAATCTCGATGAGGTTGTAAACGACATCGCCGTTGTAGTAACTTATTATAAGTCTGTAATAAAGAAATTATATTAATAATTAAATTGTAAATATTTTACATTTCTTCAGTTAATGTGACAGTTTTTCTACAATTATAGCATTTATTATGGTTCTTGCAAGCATACAAGAATTTTTTCCCAGTTTAAAAAAAAAATAAATTCTAATATAGCCTTCCAAACCATTAATTACGATATAAATGTCATATTTAAATTCAAAAAAATAATAATAGATTATCATTTTATCCTTAACAGTGCATAAGAAGAAATTTGTTTATTTTATAATTAAATACATTTACAATTAAATTATACAGTATAACATTATATATAATATAAAGTTATATAACTTACACGAGCGTATATACAACACAAAAGGCGAACGTCAACGACAATCCGGGTAGGATACTCTTGGGTCTTCTTCTCGGAGTGAGAAGTATGTCCAAGATAACCGTCAGGCCAGACAATGTATGCAGAGAGTGCTGGCCCCAAGACGGCATGTAGTTAAAGACAGCCTCCGGGCCAATCAGAGTGGGATCTTGATGCCACATGCGCCAAAAGAAATAGTCACTGTACTAAAATAAATAATTATTGAATTGTCTAACTGGTCTTGCATCTTCTAAGATTTTTAACTTATTTTATTGTTTTAATAACTTACGTCATGAAATCGGCCTTCGTTTATCTACGTCTCCGAATACTAATCGCACTGATAATAGATTTAATTCTTATTTAAGGATATAGATGACTTTTAAGGTCTTATTTATTTATTGATATTTAATACATAAAATCTATTATATATGTCTTGTGAACTAGATAATAGAAAAAGTGCGGCTAGCAAATATTGATTTATATTTCTGATATGGAAAAGGGTATCAAATTATAACTTAAACTATTATTTCATTCTTTAAATAAATTCGGTGAGAAAATTCAAATGGTACAAACCGTAGTCGTCGGGAAAATGATGCTGGTCATCACAGTATCTTTGGCAGTTCGTAACAGTGTCACTCTTCTACTATCCCATTTTCCCATTTTTTGTTTCCAATCGCAGTAAATTGTTACAGGGAAATATAGAAGCATGAACAGCTGGAAGTTAAAATATTATGTGAAATTAAACTTGTACAAATATATAGGTATAGAAAAAGTTAAATGATAAATAGAACATAACATTACAAATCTGTGTGAGTTATCGTCAATGCTCAAATAAATTTTACTCTATTCAGTCTAATAACGTTGCTTTCTGTTGATTCGAAGTGTTAGGTTAGGTTAGCTTGGCTTAGTTTAATTTACTGTGATCACTTAAAAATTATTAGCTATTTTTAATTCATATCAAATGAAAAATCTCCTATTCACACTCGTGGCTACCTCATCCATTTTCCACATTTATCAGAACAAAGCGATTGATATGAGATTGTACCTTTGAAGTTAAAGGTTCTCAGTCTTAACTCTCATTAAAACTCCCCATTTTTTCGCTGATTTATCCTATGTTTAATAACGTAAAGTTGTGGAACAGATGTAATTAGTTTGTTCATTAGAACAGATTATTGTATTTTATTTATTATGTTTCCCATACTCGCATATAAAAACATAAAGTTATGTTATTGAATATCGATATTATTATTGAATATCATATCTATTAATCGATTTTGATTACAATATTATAATTAATATATTTAATAATATTTTAAGGATAAAAAAGACAATCATTTAGCAAGCATAAAAATATTAATAGACATATTATACTAGTATTTTAAAATTAAATAAAATAATATTTTAAATTATGTTACGATCGATATAAATTCAAAGTGCTGATTAGAAAATGTAATTTCATTAAGATAAATGAGATAATTGTTATGGATAAAAATTTTATCATTCATCATCATCATTTACATCCTACGACAAATATTATGTTCGTAATTTACTCATCGTCCTTGGTCAATGACAATTACTCAGTATGCTGGACTCGATTCATTTAAAGTTTGTAGCAATAAGACGTGATGCAGAGTAATAAATGAACGTATAAATACGTAAATCTAATTTTTAGTTGTACTATTTGTTTTTATTTTTAAATTGCCTTCACTTTATTAAGACTTGTCAGCAAATAGCTATATTTTATTATTAATTTGTAATAGTTAATGTTTGTTTTAAATGTTAGTATATTTAGACACCGATATAATTTCACCTTATTAAGAAAAGCCTGTCACTAACTGCTATATTTAAGGTTTAAATTTAATTGTTCTATAACAGTTCGAACAACAATTTCTGTTTTTACTGACAGGCTAAATGAAAGTTTCTCGAAATTTTTGCTCGCACTGGCTCAATTTATCGTTGATTTCTTTATTTTCTTTCTACAATCCGTGGAAGTTTTTGTTTCATTTATGTTGTTAAATATTATAGTTTTATTTACATAATTTAAAATGTAAAACAGTCCATAAACTGAGTATGTATCTGTATGTGATACCAAAAAATGCATACATGTGTGAGTTAAATATGTGTCATTGAAAATGGTTTACCTGATGTTAACAATGAGAGAGATATAAAAAAAAACCACCGAAAATACGAAAAGACGAGTGTAGGATTATCTTTTTGTTCATATAATTGACAATTTGATTTTTTTTTATTTATTTTAAAATGCTTTCAATCAATAAATAGTGATTAAAGTGAAACGATAACTACATTGTGTAAGATGCAAGTTCCTCAAATAAGGAAATATAATTTATTAATTGTGTCCTTAATCTGACTGTGACTGATTATCACGTTTTTAAAAAACTAGTTTATGTCCGCTACTACATCGATTTGTATTTTAGATTTCAGATCGGATACTATTTAATTATGTATACTTAAATTAAACAGATATGGTAACCAATTGTTCGTTTCTTTTTTAGTATTTTTCATAGGATATACCATACATTTTAACATTTAAAATATTTGTAGTCATTATGAAAAATAACTAAAGGTACGTAAACAACTAAGAAAATAAGAGTGCTTTTTGGAATAACATTGTTCTTAAGACTGATGGATGCAAGTAGAATTCCAACTATCATAACGTCAAACGTCCTTTGTCCCAAAGTCGTAAACATTGTCAGTTACAAAATTGTTATTCACCTGTAGATTTAAATACGTCTGTTGATGTTACGTGACTCCAAAATAGACACAAGAGTTCATTAAGGAATTCAATTCATAGTCGAAAGGCGATCCATAGGCTTATAAGGAAATCTAGCCTCGAAGATTGATTGATGTTTAGAAATATTGATCATTGTCATTATAGACATAAAATATAAATAAAATATGCCATAAAAATATTTATAGAAGTATGGTTTACTTATATATGTATAACAATGTGTTTGAAATCTCCAAACAACAAATTCAGTCCATCAGGTGTAGTTAATTTCTTTATATATTTGATTTATTTTTACCAGATAGACAATTTCATATTCGATGGAATATATGAGAAATCTAACATAGTAGCTATGCAGAACTAAACTTTTTGAAAATGTTCCAGTCAGTATATTTTAAAAAATGTATTGAATATAAATATAAGTTGTAGAGATCAGAGAAGGCTCTATGTGGAATTAAACATAGAAAGAGTCATATAACATTTAAAGAACGAAATTAAATTATATAAAGACTAACTACTCATGAGGGTAGGAACAAATACATGAGTAACGTTTTGTATACAATCTTGGATAAAAGAAATAATACTGGTGATTTGCTAGAGTGTTTCTATACAGGGAGTTTTAATTGACTCTAATTATTTCAATAAAAATAAAGCACTTTACTGATTAATTAGATAACAATGCTTTGAATTTGTCTTAAAAAATCGATAGAGTGGTATTATTGTTTAGCATAGATTAAATATTTATATGATTTTATTATATGTTTATCGGTGAAAAAGATATCTCGTGAGATTCTGAAAAATTGGTATCAATATTAATTACTTTTAATATATTTGCGGTAAAATTTAAGTGAAGCATGTGGCTTTCCTAGATGTAAATTTTTCTTTTTTGTTAGTTAATGTTTACTAATATTTGCTTTACCTAAAATAAATAGAAGGATTTTATGTAGATATTAGTACGTACTTACAATAACTCTATATTGAGTCTTTTAAAGAGTTAAATTTCTTTTGTGGTGACTTATTATAATGACTAAATTGTTTATGAAGTAATAATTAATACATTGGATTCACAGATAAATATAGATATGAAACATTAAATATCAACAACGATTGATAATATCGACCAATAGCTTTAAGAGAGCATGAACTCCGCAGCAGTTTAAAATTAAACTACCCTCTACAATATGATACAACCTTACTGATCATTCAAAATAATCAAAAATCATCTTAATTTAAATAAATATCTAAAAATACTTACATTAAACCAGCAAGTAAGCAATCTCCAGCGTAGTCTGCCATAAGCACTGATCTTTGGATCTTCGTCCTGAGTGAGGTCTATTGATAGTAGAACAATAGCTGCATACACTAAATGAGCCACAACAAAACTCGAGAAAACAATTCTTATATTCAATAAAAGTTCACTACTTTTTAATTGCATGGTTTTTTGTTTCCGAAGACAAATGACACCAGTTGCGATAAGTTCTACGCGACAAATGATCGATAGAGTCTTTGTTTCGTACTGTGGTGAATTCAATACATCCGAGCGGCCTTCTGAGACAATGTATGTATTTCTTATTATATATTTTTACATAATCAAAAAATCGGTGTTATCAATGAACTATTGCCCTTGGTTTTGTTCCCATTTAAATAATGTGTTAGTATTCCTTATCGGTCAATGGTATATTCATGCACATTTATATATAATCAATTTTATAGAATGATAAAAGATGTCGGAATTGACTTCAATGACAATATAACATTGATATTTTATTTTTAAGTATTCTTAAAGAATAATTTCCTCTATATTATTATTGCATAGGGTATGAACTTAACATTTTAAGTGGAATGCATTAAAAACATTTACAGCAATTTTCTTTTAGTGGCACATATATCTGTAAGAATTCAAAGGAGCATTTTATCAATAGTCTCTGTATTATAACTCTTCCCATATTGTTATTAACATATATTTGTTCTTGTCAGATTTAAATTTTTAATTAAATTTTATTAATTTTTCTTTTATAAATCTTGACTATGTTCAGAAATTTTAGTATTATGCACTATTGTAAGTGACTTTAAGAATTTGGTATAAGTTTTTTAGGATAATGGAAGGTTTTCAGATATTAGACGAGAAGTCACGTCGGTTGAGCGAAAGTTCTCTGTTGTAGTAGATAGAGTTTTGAATTAGGATTTAGGGATACAGTATTGGGATAATGATAACTTGGCGTGAAGGTTGAGAATAGTTCAGGAGGAAGGGCATTTATATAGGAAGGAGAATTCATGACAGCAGGGAGATCTATTAAAGTAAGAGGATAAGGGGTAATATAAAGATTTTTACTTAGTTATGGGCTGATATCTAACCTCATAAAGTCTTCAAGAGCTTGTTGTGCAGTTTCAGAAGGTGGTAATCCAAGGTTAGAATTTGTATCTTTGACATTTATAGGGTTTGAATTTAAATATTTTTTATTTTTAGGATATACATAGGCAGCACTGAAAATGTTTAGAAAATAAAACGGCTTAACGAACCACTGATAAAAGCAGTGGACTCATTCTTCCTTAGGAGTCTCTTCTATGGAATTTTCGTAAAATTCGACGGCATTTCCAGAGCAAGCGAATATCTAGAATTTTATCTTTAGTTCTTGGGAATGAATAAAAGTCGCAGGCTGCCAGGTCAGGTCTATATAGCGGATGACTTATTATCTCAACACCTATCATAGTCAAATATTCAACAGTCCGTTTTGCAGAATGCGCTGAAACATTGTTATGGTGAAGGAGGATCCTGTTTCGAGGGCACACCAGTCTGTAGTAACTGTCCTTCCATTTTCTAGCACAACTGGCGCGAAATCACCTTTCTGACCGAAGAATGACGCAATCATCTTTTTTCTTTGACTTCTTCCTTTCTTAATTAGACTTAGTTGGCTGATCCTCGAAAGGAAACATCCACTCAGCCGATTGCCTTGTGGTTTTAGGTTCGTAGCAATATATCCAGCTTTCATCACCTGTGAAGATGTTGAAAACAGGATGTGAGTGACCGCCGTTAAACTTATCTAACATTTGGCGACAAGAGTTCATGTGAATGTGTTTCTGGTCGTCGGTTAAAGTATGGGGAATCCATCTGGTACAACGCCTACTGATGCCTAAATGTTCTTGTAATATTTTATGAACTTGACTCACAGCAATTCCTAGGCTTGCCGATATTTGCTGATAGGACGCTCTCTTATCTTCCTCTATCATACGTCGCACAGCATTGATGTTACTTTTAGTAGTCGCTATTAAAGGACGTCCCTCACTCGAGTTGTCATTGAGATTGCTCCGTCCAAGCTCGTTAATCCAATTGTAAATAGTGGCACAAGATGGGGAATCATTAAGAAATGCTAATCATTCAGCAGCCATGCAGCCTATCATAACTTTGTTTTTGATTAGGCTCATAATGAAAGTCATAATAAATCTTTGACCAAACTTTTCCTCACGTTAGGTTCATTTTCACGTGTAATAAGAGTTTCTGATTTGCAGCCAATTCACAAAAACAAATGACAAATTAATGCAATATACTGAATTAGGTTGCTAAAGAGTTCTAAAAGTGAAATAAAAAAAAGTTTGTATTAGCAATGTTTCCAACTGGCCAGTTCTAAATTTTTTCAATATTACCCACGTATATAGTTTACTGGATACCTTGAGAAAGTGTAGGCGACGGAATTCAATTTACCTTTTCGATATACAACCTCAAACTCTTCTCATTTTAACCTTCATCGTTGGAGTTTGTTAGAGGGATCTCTGTGATTGAAAATGCATTTTAACGGTCTAGTTTCAGTTAAGATTCGAAATTTTGTAACGTAGTGTCAGGGAGGGAAAGTTTGGCAACCATACACGATGTTTAACGACTCTTTTTCTGCTGTGCTATAGTTGCATTCACTCCTATTACGTGTACGAAAGTTATCGGTTGATCTTTACCGATAGAGTCTTTGGAGAGAACAGCGCCTACTGCATCGAATAGTCCAATGTGTCAATAGGAACTTGTTACTAATTTTCCCATTTAATATATCCTTTATCGGAAGACAGGGTAGAGATTTAGCAGTTGTAGAAATACCGACGAAAAGCGGCGATAGTAGGATATTATATCCAGAAATGGTTTAATATTTTTTTAAGTTTTTGGAATGGAAAATTCAGTGATCGAATCAGTTTTATCAGGCTTAAGTTTCACGTTTGTTTTGGTTATTATAAGGTCAACATAGCAGACGTCTTTTTGAAAGAACTCGCATTTGTCGAATTGTAACTTTAAATTGAAGTATGTGATTCGCTGAAAGGTTAATCTTAGGTTTGAAATGTGAGTCCGGAGATTATATGAATAGCAGTCTATATCGTCTAAGTGAATGAAACATCAAATACCTCCAGCGCTGTTAAAGCGGAGTTCATAAGCCTCTGGAAAATGGATTTTATGATATTTTTAATGCAATTAGTGTCAATTAGATTATAATTAAAGTGAATTTCATATTTATTCAATTACAGAAGGAGATAATTAGTATTATTGCATTGACAAATTTTAGAAAATATTCAATTTAATGTACAATATTAAAAAGTTATGACTAATGACTAATATGTTTTATCAACTATTAATAACCTTAATATTAAAAGTTTTTGGGACTACCTCTTGAGCTCAAATAATTGTCTGACAAAAGGTTTTCAGGATTTCTTTAAATATAGTTAGGCTATGAAAAAAAAAATTTAATTTAAAAGTTGTAAAGCATAAAATTTTATACAATCCTGGTTATAAATATAAATAGGTATATTTGCAGAGAAGTAAAAAAAGATTTCTATGTACTCTGTTCCCTGACTAAAACCTTGCGACCGTTGAATTTAATTT
This sequence comes from Danaus plexippus, assembly GCF_018135715.1. NCBI lineage: Eukaryota > Metazoa > Arthropoda > Insecta > Lepidoptera > Nymphalidae > Danaus > Danaus plexippus. The sequence continues at coordinate 2,100,843 of NC_083538.1, forward strand.
GAATTGTGAGATCAGTTTTAATACTCCAAAAGACGAGTTTTCACTTAAACCTTACATAACATCATAAATATGATTTCAATTAAAGTATAAATGATAATAACTAAAAGAATGAAGAGATAAAGAAGAACTGACTGAATAACTACTCCTTCACTCGTTACTTGTCCAAATTATATTAATTGATGTTTTAAAAAGAGATAAGTTTCTAAAAAAAGTACATCAAATAAATTATCTTTAAGTTTAAATTGTAGTTTAGGTTAAAGTTACCCGATTTGTTTTTGGATCGGGAACATTCAAAAATTAAAACAACTCCCATCCTTAACACTATCATTACTTTAAACTAAAAACTTTACAATCATTATCTGTAATTATTATTATGGTACGAGTTTGTTTTTATTTTATAAAAAAACAATTGACCAGTTTTAAATTAGCTATTTATGATAATAGCAAGCATTATTTTTATATTGTATTTAGATCAGTTACTGTTTAGTTCTTGTGCGGGAAAGACTTCAAACATGATTAATAAGTGTGGCGTATTTGTGACAAGGACTCTAAAACAATTCTGTGTGAGGTGAGTTTTAATAAAATGTAATTGGATTATTATAATAAACGTTTATTAAAGACTTTTAATAAGAAATTTGTAGGTTTCGATTAAAATTTCGTTAAGAGGCAACTTAAAAAAAAAGCATTCGTATATTACGTCCGTTCACAAGCGATAAACATTTGTTGTTTCATTTATTATTATTCTTGTTAGGTTGTTTAATATTATATTTCTAGAGTGTTCATATGCAAAGGACTCGTATATCTACTGACATTATTATTTTATTAGTGAAGACAAAAGATAAGATAATAACTATTAACCAAGTCTGGATTAAAAGATTTATTTTTATATATCTATGTATTAATGTTACGTATTAAATTGTAAATAATAACGTCATTATCGTTCTCAGTTATAGTTAATGTGCGTGTTTATAGTGACATTAATTTATAATGTAATTAAATAGGTATTAAAAAATGTATGCGAAGATAAAAAATGTTGGTAAATATTCTTATTATACACGTGTTATTAAATTAGACTGATATGAAACTGTCGAAAGTTTTAGTGCCTTTTTATATAACTTCAAACTAAACATATTAACGAAACAGTTAATTTAGTTACATTCCAATAAATATCTTAAAAAAAATATAAAATAATAAATTTCGCAAAATTTTTACTTTTCGTATTCAAAATATCACTCTTGTCATATTCTGAAGCACTAATAATTAGTAATAAGAATTGGTTATAAGCTAAAGATAATATTTTTTTATTAAAATACAAATGTCTCCTCGCATATGATATTCAAAAATGTAACAAAGGCAGTAACAGTGATATTTTTATTCATAAAACAACTCTACGTAGGAAGCAACTTTAGTAAATGCCTATACCATATAGAAATTGGTATTTAGATTGAGTTAATAAAAGATTATTACAAAATTATTGATTTATTTTTAAGCTTTTACTAAATAAGATAACATCGAGATATAGTTATAATAATATATTTAAAAGTGAAGCTAATATTGGTAGGTAATCATCAATGAATGTCTGTTCAATAAACTTATATTGTAATTTTTTTGACGTTTCTGTTTCATTTTTGTAATTATTATACTTTTATTAACAGATTTCGTCATTTCATTTAAAACGGTATTGTTAAAAGTATCATTTGTTTCATCAATTTAACAACATACGATTGAATTGAATACCCTCCTCCTTTTTTTGGAGATAATTAAAGAAATAAATGTGTTGACTTACAACTCTACACAACAGCTTTAAATATTTGGATACTTAAAATTATCTTCATACATCAAGAAGTATACCATTTTTTTAACATTATATTTTATGATTAATTTCTGTGATATCGTTTTGCTGTAGTTAAACTGATACTAATAAATGTGTCTATGTCAAGATAAAAAAGTTTTTTTAAGAATAGATAGGTATCATTGAAAAAAAATGGTGCTTATTAGGGTACACAATAAATTCAATGTATGATATTAAAGTATGGTATTTAATTTCTTGGGTCTACATTAAAATTTTTATTGTAAGCCTAATACGTACATTATATATTTTTTTGGTTTTGCAGAAATGCCCATAGCGTAGCTTCAGATCAGAGCAGCTACCTAAAAAACCCAGGTAGTGAGCCATTAATAATATCCACATTTGGAAACCGTGTTGCTAAGGCAGCTCAGAAACATCCAGGCAGGGTCGCGATCAAATCAATACATGAAGATGTAACAATTACCTACGAAGAATTATTAAATTATGTACGTATAATAATTTTGTTAAAATCAAAACTATTACAAAGTGATTAAAAATTAATCTTCTAAATTTATTTAGCATTGGGTTATTGTTCTGTTTAAAATTAATTTGAATAAATATGTGTCCGTGTGAAAATCCAATGTCTATCTTTTATACTACTTAATGATAACAATTATCCTTAAATAATAGAAAATGATTTTTTTTATAAGCTTTCCTTATCAAAAATTGTCTTGAACAAATTAACAATGCTATGGTCCTTGTTTGTATCTCCTCGTGCGGTTTATAAATGGTATGGGATTGGTATTATTGGGAGTATGCGGCTGGCTGATTGAAACGGTGCTTGAAGATAGAATGACAAAGATTGATATAAATTTAAATGAAACTAGTGTTATTCGGATTTACTACGCGGATTTTATTATTTAAAAACTACATAATCCCGACGTTTCGGTTACTTTGCAACAACCGTGATCCTCGAATACGAATAATACTAGTTTCATTTAAATGAATACTCGCGAAAATCTTAGATCTCATGATATAAATTTACATTGTCAGTCCTGCCACTCACATACGAGTACTTTAAAATCTTTGGCATTAGAGTGAGAAATATTAGCTTTCATTTCAACTACAGAAACATTTATATGTACTTTTACATTTTATTTTAAGTTTAATAAAATTAGGATACAGGGAAATAAATATTCTTTTAATTTTTTTATTACATATTGTTTTAAGATCGCTACATAATCTATAATAATTATTGTTTTATTCCTGTAGGCTGATTCCTTTGGGTGTGCCTTACGAGAAAGAAGTTTTTCAAAAGGCGATAAATTAGGAATCTGGTCTCATAATTGTACACAATGGGTCGTGGCTGTTCTCGGTGCTATGAGAGCTGGCGTAATACCGGTAGTGTATTTGTTGTACATTACTTTGTTGTAAAATTTCGTCATCACGGCATTCCGAATTTAGTTACAAAAAATATTGACTATACTCAAGCAAAGAATACTTAATTTGCTTAAAAAAATATTACAGGTCCTGCTAAACCCAGTGTACGAAAAACCTGAACTAAGTTACTGTATTAATAAAACAAAATTAAGAGGTATTTTCACTGGAAATGCAATCAAAACAAGAAATTACAATAAGATGCTTTGTGAATTAATACCTGAGATTAATTCCTTTAAAGACGGCGCTATCTCTTCGAATGAATTTCCGACTTTACGTTCTGTAATCAGCGCAGAAAAGGAAAAAATTAAGTTAGTTTTTTATTGTTAAAACCTTTGAACTATTTTATAATGTAATACTTTTTAGATATTCTTATCACACTCATTCGTGATATATATAACAAATTTATATGTATATATATATATTGAATATATTCTCAATATTTTACTGACAATGCACCATTTTGTTTTTTTTTGTAGAATTTTCCAAAACCGTTAATTGAATACCCAATAACTTGTTAAACTTATAAGCATTATACATATGTACACACAATTGTTTTTAGATGCATACATACGTACCCGCATGTTAAACATATATATTTGTTAAATTCTCAATAAGAGAAAACTTTTTTCTTATATTTACAGTGGAATCTTTAGTATGGATTCTTTAATAAGGGATCATAAAAATAATAGTTCAATATCGAAATATAGCAGTGAAATTAAACCAGAAGATGGTTCCTTGGTGCTACTTACTTCCGGATCTACTGGTACGTGAACTTCTATTACTAAAATAAAAATAAAAAAAATAATTTACTCTTATAATATCTATTTAATAACCAGATACATGTTTTATGCACCAATATGTCGTGTAAAGGTTAAAAAATTAAATTTAAATTAAATGAACAATCTATGCAACCGATAAGGTGGTCAAGTAGGAAATTTTTTTCAATCTATACACCAGAAAAATAAGATGAAAAATCGAAGAAAGAAATCTAATCAGTACTTGTCACAACACGTGCCATGATACGAGTACTTGTCATAACAGTTTATATTTTGCAAACTTACTAAATTAGAAATATCGTTTAAAATTTCTTTTTAATTACGATAAAACTATTTTTATCAATAAAAAGTCGACTGTTACTTTGAATTCATTTGATTCCTTAATTAGTTCCATTGATGTAAAATTGATTTAAATATTATTTGCTATGTAATTGTGTGTAAATATTACAATTTTATAATTAAATTAAATCGACATTGTTTTTTTTTTACAGGAAAACCAAAAGCAGCCTTAGATTCTGAACTAGCAATAGTAAATAATACCTATTTCAGTGGGATAAGGAATGAATTCAATCTTGGACATCAAATCGTTTGTATTCAGGTTAGTTCCTTGAAGCCGCTGAAGAAGGAAATTGGATTTATATTCAACACACTTTCAAAATATCTGTCTCGAGTAGTAAACACAAAAAAATGTAACTGTCCCTTTTACATACGTATATGTTTAGGTTTTAATAACAAAATTATTTATTTTGTTATCAGCAATAACAAAATACATGATTTTGATATATGAAAGTTATATTGATAATTGGTTTTAAAGAAGCACATAGCCATGCTTGGAGGTTCAAAATGATAGATCTCATTAGGTTCAAAATGTCTTACTTCACGTTCAACGAAAGTTTTTACTGATACCATTTCAGTGCTTCAATTCTTTAGATTTAAGTCAAACATATGTAGTGGTTAGATGATCGTCTCATCGACGGTCATTCAAATAACATAGGCAGAGAGAATCTATTTTTTTAATGCCCGATGCAAAAAAAGAGTTTTTCACGCCGAGTCTATGTTAGTTTCTATGGCATCTTAGCTCTCATATTTACGTATTAATTTCAAGTCACAATTAACTATTACGTAATAATATTTAACTATCCTCAATTTATGCTAAATTTTCAAAAAAATATAATTTTTTATTATATTAGTAATAATGATTACATTTTAACAAATAATAAGTCTTTTTGCACAATCTCTAAAGGCACTTAAATATAGAAACTCAAGGTTTTGTATGAGTTAAGACTCTTCAAACAGCTCTTCCATATCAGGTACTATTACAAGCGAAGCTTGAAAAATCTTCAAGTCATTCATATATTAATATAAATATCGGATTAGTAAAATTAATTACGCATTTCCTTACAAAATATTGAAAATTTCATATTTTCTTGAAATAACATAACATAACAAAAATAATAACATACCATGCCATGTTACAGGCCCCATTATTCCATGCATTAGGATCCATAGTAACTTTGCTGTCGTGTCTTCAACATGGAGCGACAGTCATACTCGCTTCTCCAGCATACAGCCCGTCGGCTAGTTTACGAGCAATTTGTGCTGAAAAGTAAGTATTGTGATTAGGTAAACCACTATATAGCATGCATATATTATGATACAAATAGTAATTATATGTAGCAAAATATTCTGTACAATATAAAAAATGGTTTACAGATGTACTGCCATAACAGGAACTCCTACGATGTACGTGGATATTTTGTCAATAATGAAGGGCAAGGGTGATTTACCTATAAACTTAAATATGGCTCTAGCAGCTGGAGCACCGTGCGGCCCCGAACTAATTCATAGAATAAAAGCCCAATTAAAGTGTAAATCAGTTAGGGTGAGTAAGAGAAATGTTAAGATCCTGAATAATTGACTCGGCTTTTTTTGTAAAATGCATTATTATTAGCGATAGACATCGAAACTTGAGGTATTAAATAGGGTGAAGAAGGATTTCGCATTGAGATACGTACTATTTCTATATGGAAGACGATTTTTTTTCCCCTAAAAAGTCTATTCTAAGTTTTGCTTCAGTGGACAGTAAAAATATTTTTAGTTTAAGTATAGCCACGTTTGCTCTCTTTGGGTTTTTATTATTTTTATTTATTATAAAAATAACTATTTTTTATTTCTCAGTTTACCACTATACTATGGTGAGGAATGAGATGATTTTTTCATCTCATTCCTCACCACAAAGTTTGAAAATTATCATCGATATTACCTAGTTAATTGTAAAACTACAGACGACCTCATTTCAGTATTTTGAAAAATTTGTAATGATTTTGACTTTTATAAGTTAAATGTACAAAAACTTTCTTTATCAATGTCGGTATTTATTGACGTCTACAAAGTTATAACAACTTATGATTAGATGGATGACTCGTTTGAGTCCCAGAACAAATAAATTATTTTTGTGTTACAATAATTGTAAAATAATAGTTTTGGTTTCTCTAGGCTCTGTATGGATTGACTGAAACGGCTGCTTGTGTTTTTCAATCATTAGCTACTGATGACGTTAATACGGTATCCCAAACTGTTGGATATATAACCGACCACGTGGAACTTAAGGTAGTTAGTTTTATTTTATTAAATGTAAATAGTCTTTGTCCATATTACTGTGAATGAAAGTAATTTTTCTGATACTCTCTCATCATAAATAGGTGGTAGATAGTAATAGTAATATTGTTCCGTTTGGGTGCTCAGGAGAATTAATGGTTAAAGGTTACAATAACATGATTTGCTACTTGGATGATCCGGAGAAAACGAAAGAGATAATGACAGAAGATGGTTGGCTTCATACCGGGTATTTTATTTTTTATTACAATTATTTGTTTATTATGTTATATTATATATGTTTACATTCTAAAACTTTTGTAAGAATATAATACTTGTGTAAATGTAGATGGGACGAATTTTTATCTTCTCCAACTTGTTATTTTTATTTTACAATAAATTTTTATAAGTTCTAAATATTTACCATTAATTATAAATCAACAAAACACTGTTTAGTAAAATAGACAATAGACAATACCTGGCTAGTAAAAAGGATAGAATTCTCAATTGGTATTACGAACATATAGTGAAATAGGCTGAACCATATTAATTTTTCTATAATGAATAAGTTAAAGAAAAATTATCGGTAAGTCAGAGTAATGTTTATAATAATATTGGTTTAATTTTCAGTGATATATTCATAATAAATCCAGACGGTTATGGAAAAATAATTGGCCGTGCAAAAGATATAATTGTCAGAGGTGGAGAAAACATTGCTCCCAAAGAAATTGAAGACTGTTTAAACACGCATCCAGATGTCATAGAGAGTCAGGTGAAATACTCTAACAAATAATTTTAGCAATGTATTACAGATGTGACGTTTTCTGTACAAAAACCTCTCTTAATTTTAGCAACACTTAAATTAATATAAAGATGTATAGATTGCTAACGAACAAAATTGACTAATCACGGACAAAAAACTAAGCTAAATTCGAAATAAATTCAATCTTCCATAAAACACCTACTCAGTCTAGTAACTAATTATTAGCCTTCAAGTGAAAACAAGATGTGAAGCGTGTGCTCTAAGACTTTGTGTTTTATTCAAAGATTTTGCTCTTGTTACGTTATCCTAATCGAAAAATTGAAAGTTATCCTCTAAAATTCTATTATGGTTTTTTTCATTATAATTTTCTTTTTAAATATCCTAAATCCAATAGTTTTTGGAAAAAAATTCAGGCCAACCCTTAGCATCCAAAGAAAATTTTAAAATAAAAAACAAAGCATAGTTATATCTCTGTTTTGTTAATTATTTTTTGTATAAATTATTACAGGTGATAGGTGTTTCGGACGAAAGACTTGGAGAAGAACTTTGTGCTGTAGTCAGAATCCGAGAGAACGCAACATTTACATCGAATGATTTAAAGAAACATTTTATGGGGAAACTAGCTACATTTAAAATTCCTAAAATACTTAAAATTACTCAAGAATTTCCGAAAACAACATCTGGGAAAATACAAAAATATAGATTAAAAGAATTAGTAGAATCTGGAAAAATTTAAAATGGTTTTTGTTAAAGTAGTGCATTTCCTTCTGTATCGCTAATATTACAACATTTTATTTGTGTAATGTGTTATTTGTTTAATATTTTGGATCATATTACATACACACATACACACACACACACACACACACACACACATATATATATATATATATATACATAGCTATATACGTAGCTTTGTATATATAACAATTTTACTATTATACTGTATTCGAAAAAAACCTTGAGGGCAGAAATCAAAGTCAGCCGATAGTCTTTTCATGGGATAATCTTTTATTGACAATTGCTAAGAAATTTTTAGTTAATCCATATTATTAGGGATGTAGGGCGAACCTTATTCAATCATAATACAGTGGATTAAGATCTAGACTACGTGATGGCTAGTCTTAAGTTCTGATGAAATTCGGAACGTTCTTTAGTAACCAAGGTTGGAAGGATCGAGCTATATGACCCAAAGCCGAGGTCGGCTGAAAAGACCATTCTTTGTTATTGAGTAATATTGTTGTTGTGGGGCTTAACTACAGACCCATGAATGTTGTCTACGTCAAATATAAACCAATCTACCTATTAATACTTTTTCACAAAAATATAATCCCTCCTTCATTGCTAACGTACCAGTAAACTATAATTAACAAAGAATTGGTTCACTTTGTACTCTCTGGTCGAATTGGAAAGATTTATTTTATTTTTCATCGTCATTTATTTTGTTATTGTCGGCATATTGCTCAGTTTTTAACAAAATCTTATCCGTAAAAAAGACTTTTGCCAGATTCGGATTACCAGATCCTCTGTCATACACAGAAGAGGTCCCATTATACCTCTCAATACCCGCTACACAAACAAACTATGAACGATTTAAAAAATTGTGTTTGGTTTGGTACCAACTTTATATAAGCAATCGCAACGATTTGATTCGGCTTTCTATGAATAGGAACGTAAAAAAATGTAGTCGCTTTAAATGATAACAAAATATTATACAATGGCCTGACTCGGATTAAAAAACAATAGGGAAGAATCGTATAAAAATGACAGATTTCTAATCCAAAACTAAATATTTTATTTAAGGAATCGATAGCAAAAAAACAAAATAATAATAATAATTGTAATTGTATTTATGGCCGCACTAAGTAATGTAAGGTAAAAAAATAAATAAAGAAGTGTTTGATATGAATATATGTATGATATTTTTTATAATGGTTTAATATAATCGGTTTTCTTTCATTATTAAATTAAATAATTGAGTTTTCTTTGCATCTGTATTTTGTTTTTTATATGAAACACTTTAACATTTAATCTAATTTTATATTGAATGGTTTTTTTATATTCGTAAATAAAAAAAATATTTAAAGTGGTTAATTAAAGCTAGGGTCTCAACAGTATTATGTGTCCTGTTTTCTTTCAAATAATTATATTCTTTTAACATATGTACATTCGTTACAATAAAATGATGTCCTTAAAATACAAATGAAAGATTCATTCCTTATAACAATAAAATGTGTAAAAAAAATACTCAAAAATGGATTGTTGAATAATCATGAAAATATGCCTATAAATATTAAGTAACGAGTAATATAGTGAAAATATATTGTAATGAGCGGTAAGAGCATTCATAAGGCGCTCTAAAAGTTTTGTTGGTCTTTACAAAAAAGCTTAAAATTATGAATATGAACCTATAAATATGTTCCTTACACAATTTTACATTAGATTATTTAATATTAATGAAAAATTTGCAATCACATATTAATTATATTTATTATATATTAGGTTTGTAACATTTATTATTACATGTACATTATAATGCATGTGAGAGCGAGGGGATTCTCTTGGAACCTTGGCCAAGACCCTAGTCCTTTAAAAGGCTTTCGAGTCTGGGCGTTAAGTACCGATGACGATGGACAGGTTTCCATTTTGAAGCAAAGATAGTCTTCACTCAAAATGATACTTTTTTATTGCTAACAAATTCTTACAATGAATATCAAGAATTGTATAGCAGAGATTCTTCCCCTGTGGCTCCTAAGAGCGACCAATGTAGAATGAATTCAGTACGATTATGCTTGGACTTTTATATGGTAAATTCTGTGTTACAATTGTGGGTACTTGAAAAAAACTAATAACCTGATGTATTACTAAAATTATTTACATTGGTGAAGTGGGTAATTTGAAAACAATTATAATGGACGAATACATACAATGGACATTATATACAGAAATCCTATATATTTTGTTTACATAATTTAATGGAACAATAAATAAAGTATTGCATCTATAGACTAAAATCTTTACCACGGAACCCCAATACTTTGTGACTGTAAAATGTGTCCAAAAGATATTGGTCTGTTTGAATAGCGTTGATAATATCGATGCCAAGCCGAAGATGTAAACTTGTACTATGCATGATAATACGTAATGAAAATTATGATAACACTTGAAGATTATTATTTGTGTGCAAGTTATTTATCATACCAGTATACTAGTACCTTAAAAATGCGCAATTAAATTTATTATATAAAGAAATTTAAACAAAATGACAATGATCCTGTGTCTAGTACTTCTATCAAATGTTCTATTAGGTGTGGAATCAGGTATGTCTGTGTGTTTGTTTCCAAATATCGTCTATACATGATTATAACATATCGATATTAATCTCTTAGTATTGGAAATTTAGTGTGAAAAAAACAAGGTAGTTTTATTACCTAAATTGGATGATATTGAGGAACAGGGAGGCTTTAGTCTTTAAGATGTGAAAAATTGAGAAAAGTTATAATATTTATTGGAAAATTTATTTTTTGTAGTTAGTCGAGTTCGCCTAGTCAACCACACCGATTATGCCATCTCCGTAGTACAAGAAACTGTAACCCGTGTGGAAAGACTCGGTTTTTGTAATTTGAAAATTGAAGACATATCGATGATTATTAAGTTAGTGAAGATTAATTTAAAATCAAAGCAGCTCTCTCTCAACATTTTTCTACAATTTAGGACTGTTTCAATGATAACCATTATTTCAGTCAGACTGTACTCGGTGAAAGATTTATAGGGGAGGCCAAGTTGAAAAATGGATTTGTGACGTCAATTCAAAGCTGGGATTTGATTCAACATACAGTTCAACAAGTATGGCCGTCAGCGTCCCCTGGAACAGTTGAAATCCGATCAACTCTGCGTTTCATTAATATGGAAATTGGTTTTGACGTAGAGATTACTACCTCAGACGGTAAACATGTCTCGACAGCAACAATTGTTTATCCGGAGACACAGTTTTTATTTACTGTTAGCAACTTCTTTTTATTGTGTTCGCAAAAATGCTTTTTGTTGGATAAAAATATTCTATAAATTCATTACATTACTTAAGTACCTTTTTGTTTTCAGATATCTAATAATCTATTTAGAGATAAAATTTCAACGAATGTTATTAGTGTCGTGCTCAATCCTAGAACTTCATTGACACTGCTACCAGAGAATAGTATCACAAAACTGTTGCCTCCTTTAGTAAGTTTTACATCCTATTTACTTAAAATACTAAAAAAGTGATAAGAATTAAATTTCGGCGGACAAATTTATGACATATTTTAAAGAAAGTTTAATTTGTAATCAAACAAATATATTTTCAGTATAATTGGAACTCTACATCGAATAGTATTGCTGAATGGACTTCAAGTATTTTCATACCTATCACTCAGGAGGTTGTGGATACAGTTATACCTTTTCCAGAAATTTGCTACGACTGTCCAATAACAGCATAAACTGAAGAATATTTGTTAGTTCAAATATTACAATAATTTGATATGGTATTTGTGTATACAAATTTTGTAATAAAAGATAACTGTTTTAAAGGTGTATTAGACTTATGTATTGTAGTGACATTATGTATTTTGTTTTCCGTACATAGAGTTGTTAATAAATCAAAATGGTATCCAAACTTAAAAAAATATATTGCAAAAATCTGTAGATTTTAAGTAAGTATTACTTATCTATCTTGGTATGAGTTAATAGTTCGGTATATAAACATAAAAAAAAACCTATAACAAGTGTTATCACTAAAGGAAGAAACAATAAAAAAGACGAAACCTCTTAGCATTCAATGGATAAACCGAACGGGTCCATCGCGTTGAAGGGAGAAGAGCTTTAACAGTGCCTGGGACTTGCGAACTCATAATACTTATCGATCTTGATGTCATAATATTTGGGGATGTTGGTTTCCCAAGAAACCGTAAGCTCTTTTATCACAATGCACTTTAAAGTTCTGAAGGCCGACACACCAATATCCTCGATGAATTTGTATTCTTTCTCATACTTACACATCATTATAATCAAATCCGAAGTCGCCTTAAGGATAGAGTAAAGCTTGACGTTGAATTTTATAGCCGTAGTGCCTTCTCTCACAGAACCTACTGATCGCTCGTTTGTAGCTACCGAAAGACTAATTGCTTCACGTTTGATTCCCAGAACCCTATCGTGACGACGCAAGTATTGACGCAAGTATTGATCCAAGATCTTACCAGCAAATGCTTAGTAGTTACAACTCCCTTCTCACAGATATAGCAAGTTTTTTCGGTACCTTCACCCCATCTTACTAAATTACTCTGATCCCAGAGAGTCATTTGGAACGCTTTGAGATAAAATTTTAACAAGCTGGCCACCAATCAAGAATTAAGGTGCGCCGTTTTAATGCTAATGGGATACAAAAATCGCCTATGCCTATTGTCTAGCCACTCGTTCTGCATGTCTAAACTCATTTCATGTCTCTTGTATTTAGAAAAATATAAACTTAAAACAATTTTACCTGTTCGTCGGGATCCCTGTATAGTCTGACACGTTTAGGACTTCATATGTGCTTTTAAAATGGTCGTAAATTTGTTCTTTGGTCAAGATAAAGTCTCTGTGTCCTTTCTTAAAGTAGTTTTCGAATAATCAAAAGGGTTTTTATCAAAATTTACTTTCTGTTTTGCCCGGTCAAAATTGTAGTGATATTTTGCTGTTATTAGTTTTAGAATTGACCTTTACGCCCTAGCAAGTTGATGACTAAGGTGATTGTGGCCTATGGCTTTAGCTATAGATCAGTTTAATTTTTTTTTATTAAATCCTGGTTTTTCCTCCGCATTTCTATTCAGAAAGAATTGTATCTGTTCTTGCGAGCGTAACGATTTTGAAGTGGATATTGCTCGTTATAGTAGTCGTAAACACTATTTTGAAAAGTTTCTATTTGCGAGCACAATTCTTGCTACGAGCCCGGACGCTCTAACAGGACCGCTAAATTATCATCGTGAACTTTCCAAGTAGACTGTTTTAATTTTGGAATGCCAGAACGTTTCCGGATGTCGATGGACTCCTGGTAGTTTCCAGTTCACCATGGGATACAGGGGGGTCAACTCTATCCGAAGTGAAAGTTGAAGAACTTACCAACGATTATCGTGCTTCAACACCAGTATGTGTTTTAGAATTTTGGTATACTAGGCTCGTCTCTTGTAATTTTTCCCGCACACAGAGCATTTCCAGTCAATATTCGCGTCGTTTTTGTCATTTATATTGACTGGTGGACAGACCTTACGGCCACCCTCTCGGACTGTCCCACGGTTATTTTTCTTTATCGGACTTTTAGCGGGGTTATGACAAATATACGTAATATATTTTCAAATCATGTTATATTTTAATGTAAAATACTGTCGTATACGATTCGAGTAATTTTACCGATATATGAATTTTACAAACAATTTGACTAAAACACTGGCAAATACGCTCGAATTCAAATTCTACATATATATCTGTATTTGTTAATTAAGATCTTATCAACCAATAGAGAAATAATTTGTCAAACTGATAATACTTATGTAGATTAAAATAAGCTTTATCAAAATTACAAAGATATTGTTGAAACACTCATGAACCTTTTATGAAATATTACGCGTTGGAGATTTTTTATCATGAGAAAATTCTTATGTGTTTTTTTAATATTCGCATCCTTTTTGTCATGCCGTAGCACTAATGTTAATTGGGGTAAGTTTAAAAAAAAAATTCACACTTTGTTGTTTTGAATTATTTATTGCTAATTATTTATTGGTACCTTTTAGCTTCTATAGCGTGTTTAGTTAATGGAACAAGCTATTTTACCGGTATAATACAGGAGGTAGTGAAAGAAATTGAAAACGAGGTCCGTTGGTGCAACTTGAAATTGGACGATATAAATCAATTCGTAAAGTAATTTATTTAGCAATGAAATTTATGTTTTGGTTTTTATGATACAGTACTTTTTTTTTCAGCACAAGCTACTACAACTGGCGCGTTCTTGGCCCAGTGAACTATTCGAATGGCTTTACAATTTCCGTTCAGGATCTTAGTATATTAAACATAAAGACAATATTCTCTACTAAAAATGAAAACGGTAGAGAATACGGTGATGCTTACATAGAGGGAACACTTAGAATTTCCGGTTTAAAAGTTGGTTTCGATGTTAAAACCAATTTTGAAGATTCTGGTGAACGCCACTTTACCTCTGTACATGAGTACGAAACGACAACAATGCTTTTGTGGGTATGAAATTATCATAGTATAAAATTATATATTTTCAAGTTTATATTTAATCTGTAATATACGTATAGATTGTTTACATATATGTATGTATGTAAGCTGTTTGGTTCCTATGTAACCTCCTTCAGTTTGAATGACAATGCGGTTAATTTTGTGATGTATGCCTGAATCCTACGTGGCGGCAAAACCAAGAGGACGGACTAGTTACTTATAATATATAAATATTTCTACATTAAAGGTTTAAATAAATGGACTGGCTAAAATTAACACGAATACTTGTGCAATAATAATTAAATTGTTTTTAAAGTAAAAAAACAGCAATTAAGTGGACCAAGAACATTTTTTTTTAAATTTTTGGCATCCGCTTATATCTTCATTACATATCATATATTTATATAAGTTAGTAGGAGACAAATTTTATTTTGTTTTTCATTGACATTCGGATGAACTTTTGAATGTGTTTAATTTTTTTTACCTTTAATTTGTTACAAACGAATATTGTAATGTTTTGCAGATGAATCGTAATTTACTCACAAACGAAACAACATCTAGCTCCGGGACTCTTTCCATTCCTAAACCCCGAGATGTAAGACACGTTTACTTGCCAAAGAGCAATATAACGGAAGTTTTATCAAGACACGTATGTATTGAAAATTTAACAATTTTAGATCCATTAATTACGTTAGTTGTTTCTTTAATGATGGACTTTTCCTTACCTCTTACCCCAAATTTACACTCTTATGTTGAACGACTAATTTAATTGTCAAATGGCAATATATATATATCATAAAGGTATCTCAAAACGAATTTATTTAAAATTCAAGAGAAAAAACAATTTCTTATATGCATCTCTTAATTTATGTTTTTTTTTTAAGTTGACGTTTTATTTTGAATTACGATTCAATCACTTTTAGTTTACATTCAATTTGAACAAATTTTCATTACCTCGAAATTGTTTAATTATCTCACAGTCCCATTTAAGTTTTTTATTTGCTCTACATTTTGTCTCTCACATTGTTTCCTTTCTAATACATATTTAAAACATCTAGTACTTAAAATTTATAAGGACTTTCAATTTCTTATTCGTAAGCAATTTAAAATTTTATAGAATAAAATAATATTGTTTCTATATTGTTTGGTCCACAAATTTTAAAATATTTATACTTATTAAATATTTAAATATTATCACTCAGCAATCCATTACTAGAATAAGCAACGTTCACACTACCTTCTTTTTTTGTAAAAACCTAAAAGTAGTATCTTTTTATGTGTAACAATAAAATACAGAAAAAATCATTTGTCGTCAAATAGTATGAACGAAAAGAAACCACACAAAAATCTAAACTGTTTCAGTTTGTACCGAATGTGAATGCCGGGAGTATCGGAAGATGGGGAAGAGAAATTATTGCTCCTTTAATACCAAAACACGCTGCCAAGTTTGACTTTCCAGAAATACGTTTTGATAAATGTTAAGTCAATAAATGAACAATTTTTTTTTTGAATGAATTTGAACCTTATTACAATTTAATCTTTAAGCATTCTAGTTATTTACAAGTCACAAAGGGTGTATCATTGTTCTTTGATTGAAAATACCATGACATCTTATTTGGAGAAATGAATTGCTTTAATAATTTCTTAAGACGCTCTTATATTTTTTTAGGAGCATTCCCCTTCTGTAGTATATTATTTATTATAAAACTAACGAGTTTACTTATTTACCTAAGACGTAGGATTTGAAAAACTTTAAAAGCAAAACCAATTTTTGAAATTGAAATTAGTCTCCCCTGTTTTATTTTATATAGCACTTACAAAAATGTACTATTATTATATACTTATACAAAAGCTTGTAAGGTTTAAAATAATATTAAACATAAATAAATAAATGTAACTCGGAGAGTTAAATAAAACACTAATTTAAACGTTGTTTAGACATAAAATAATGTCTGAAAGAAAAACAGTAAGCAGCACTTTTATATTTTTGTGTAAAAAGTTTAATGTTCAAAAGAAATAAGTGCAATATAGAAGGTCAATTTATTTATGTATGACTTTTCAAGATTTTGTTTCTTAAGACGCTACAGTAAGGAGGTAAGAGTTACAACAGATTTGTTCCCAAAAAAAGAGCATCTTCATCTCATCCCATCTAATCACATCTTATCTCATCTTCTCATCGTCACAAAACTATCTTAAATGTGACTTTTTTCATCGGATGATCATTATTTACTTCGCACGGGATTCTTGCTGTAGATTAGAGGTAATCTTTTTTAAATTAGAGGATAAGGAAACATATTTTATAGAAGTTTTTTTGTGTCCTAGAAATCATAATATGCGAGTATAGTTTACCTCTATTTATACTTCATTATTTATACGAAATCGCTCAAGAGAAACATATAATTATTCATATTAAATGTGGTATAATCAAATTAAAAAAAAAATTAACACATATACAAAAACAAAATCTAAATCGTTTCGACATAAATATCGATAAAAAAAAACATGGTAACTCAAGCCAACCTCAATTTTCCCTAGGATAGTTATAAACAATCAATTTGCTTTGAGCCGTCTTATCGTCAACATGTTATTTTTGTCTTTAATATTAGCAACAATCATTTTATTAATAGTGCTGCACGATTACATAAGCAGATCAAAAAGACTTATTAGAAAGATTCCTGGACCTAAGAGTTACCCTATTATTGGAAACACTATTCCTTATATTTTGTCACCTGGTAAGTACAGTTTATTAAAATTATATTATATACTTAGAGACGTCTAGATTATATACGTTTGGAAACTGAAACATTTAATGAGTATGATTCACATAAATGATTTTTAAAATTTCATTTTTAGAAAATCTTTTTCATTATCTCCGAACATTACACAACACCTATGGAGAGCTTAATCAAGTGCACGCTTTGTCCGTGCAAGCGGTAAATGTTTTCAGCCCTGAAGATATGGAGGTAAAAAATTAAATATTTTCCTAAATAAATATAAGGGAATTTATAACATTACAATAAGCAACAGCTTTTCCGAAAGTTAGTTCATGTAAAATTGGATAAAAAAGTTGATTGAAAACTATACGGTATAAAATTTTTAAGTCAACCATTGAACTTAGCATTAAAATCCTATAACCATTTAATTAAACGATAACGGTAATTATGTTACTTTACTACCAACCATATATGAGCGGTAATTGCTGACATTTCTATAGGCATTTTTTTAAGAATTCAAGTTAATAAACATTATTGGTAATAGATATTTAAAACTGCTGGCATGTACTGTAAATTTTAGAAACAAATTAAAGATTTATTGCGTACATACTATTGTTCCCTCTTTAAGCGATTGGTCGATACGTTGTAAGATTTTTGTATAAGTATTAAAATGATGATAAAATATAAAAAACGTTGACCTGAGCTGGAAGTTTATCGCCTACTTATATTCCTGTTGTACTGCGCATGTATAGAAAGAATGATAGTAAGATATCGTGTATGCAGGATGGTCGGTTAATCAAATTTGCTTGATTTGTAATTATAAAAGAATAGGTATATTAGATTATTTTTGTAATTTCTATATATTGGGAATAAATACAAATATGTTATTAAGGAATGGTAGCTGCTACCTGGAACCTTATATATGATTGGTCTTGTTTTTATTTCATTATTTTTTTTTGTACAAGATCCTTCGACTGTCTTTTGTTATCTTACCTGACTGAACTCTTTTTTATTGTTATGATGATGACCCCTCTAATAGACTTATAATATAAATGACAAAAGTCGACCTTCTTAAAGGTCGATAATTGCTAAATTATGATGCTCTGTCTGAGAGCTTATGTAAAGATGATCTCATTGTTTCATCCAAAGTCTTTCTCATGAGAGTAGGCTGTGTTATAAGTATATAATAGAATTTAAGTTATATGTAGAAACCAGCTACACTGAATATGTTTGTGCATCATACCTTTTATTATTTCCTTATCCGTCCTTGTTTTAAACTTTTAATTACGTAAACAGAAAAAAGCATTGCTTGTTTTTATGTTAACGTTTTATTACGCAGCTGTTGTTAATTACGTCGACTAGTAATTGCTACCAATTTACTCTGTGTTTATATTTTATAGGTATTTCTATAGCAATCAATTAATTCATTGAAAGTAGATCAGCTTATCCGAGTTGCTAGAATATGGTTTTCCAGTTCTATTTCAATTTGATAATATATTACTTTAAAAAAAAAATACGGCAGAAAAGATTTGATTTGTCCTCGTCAATTTGTTAAATTTTACTTTTTAAAGTTTTTTTTTTTAATAATTTAACATAAATAATACTTCATATCTATTTAAAACTTTTGCGAGATAACCCAAACACTATTGAGGACATAAGATTTTATCTACGATACTTAAATTAGTTGGAAATTCTTATATGGTAGATAAAAAATATTAAGTGCACTTTGTAATATATTTCAGGTCATACTGTCCTCGACCAAACATAACGATAAACAGTTACCCTATACTTTTCTTAAGCCATGGCTAGGGGAGGGACTTCTGACGAGCAATGGTAGGTATCTTCGAAATACATACATGTCAGAATTATTACTATGCCTTTGTAATACCTGTATTACATACCAAATAAAATTCATTATTATTATCTACCAAATGAACTTTTTCCATGTAATTGCATTAATATTATTTTAGGCCTGAAGTGGCACCAAAGAAGAAAGCTATTAACGAAAGCATTCCATTTCAATATATTAAAAAAATATTCCGCGACCTTTACTGAACAAACACAAGAATTTATCAAAAAGGTACATGAAGAGACGAAAAAATCCAAAACTGATGTCTTGCCATTGATATGTTCGGCCACATTACATATTATGTGTGGTTAGTATCTACTTTATCCTACCAATAAACTATTAGGTAAACTACAGTGTTGAGATTTTTGAAAGTTCTTTAAAATAATTTTGTTATTAGGTAATTACTGTTTAATACATCATATGTATACTTTATTAATAGCATAATTGCATTTTACTTTTAAAGAAACCGCTATACCCGCAACAAGGAATGAGGGTATTCAAACAATAACTCAAAAATATTTTAAATCCATACATACGGTCGGCGAAGCTGTTGTTGAAAGAATGTGCAGAGTGTGGCTTTATTTTGATCCTTTCTTTAAACTGACAAAAACTGCAAAAGAACAAGAAACAGCGTTAAAGGAATTGCATACGTTCACCAATAAGATAATAGCCGACAGGAAAGAATTTGTAAAAAATTTTGATGTCAGTAAGTATATTGATAGCGATGAGTATGATAATTCAAAGGGGAAATTGACGATGTTAGATCTTCTTCTCGAAAATGAAAAAACTGGAAATATAGATTTGGAAAGCATAAGGGAAGAAGTGGACACGTTTATGTTTGAGGTTCGATTTTATTGTTTTGAGAATCTATCTTAAGACTCAGTCTGTTATAATAATAAAACATTTTTTCAGGGCCACGACACTACAGCCATGGCGTTATCCTACTTTATTATGGCAATAGCGAATGAACCAGCAATTCAAGTAAAAACTGTTTTCCATATATACCGTATTTTTGTTTCTTTAGTTTCTTGACTTTGAAAATGGTCTGAAATTCACAGCGGAAAATATATGAAGAAATGGAGCAAATATTTAGTGATTCTAAACGTTTAGCAACCATGGCCGATTTACATGAGATGAGATATTTGGAATGCTGTATAAAGGAATCACTACGACTGTATCCTAGTGTGCCATTCATAGCTCGAAACTTGACTCAGGAGACTGTATTAAGTAAGTTTTGTCATGCAAATATTTTAGCGATATTTATTTTCAATGTCAAAATACAATAAAATAGTGTTAAAAAATATTATTGTCTAAAAGAAATAATTAGAAACCAATGTAAATTTCTCAGGGTAAGTACTTATGTACTGGTTTTAAGTATACTTTTTTATGTCCAGCCGCATTTGCCTTGTGACAGTGAAAATATTCTATGATGATTGAAATGAATAGACCCTGAACTATTGGAGTTTACGGTTGCCAAGCGATATAAAAATATACCAGAGTTGTCGCAAGTCATCTTAATCGTTAGCATTTAGATGACTTGCCAAAGAACAAGTTACGAGAATTTATTTTAAATACTTTCCTGATTTAATTATAGAGGGTGTCTCATAATTAATGCGAGTTTAAAAAACCGTTACTTAAATTTCATGAAGAATACAATTGTTTTATTTTCTTTTAGTCATTCTTTCTTTGATTGTTGACGACGCAATGTTTTGTTTAATAAATAGTATGTAGTGCGATATATTGGAAATCAAATTATGTTTGATACGTTATTGATAAAAAAATTAAAAAAAAATAGCTGCGCATGCAAAGGAAAACATGTAATATTGAAAAGAAAGAGATAATTAATGAACGTATGGCATAGCATTGGCTTTCATACTGATTTGACGACTAAAGAGCGTTCGTGTTCAAGTTGTTTATCTTCATGGAATATTGCGATTACAAGAGAAGCAATAGAAAAACAACCTAGTATTAGGACTCTTTGATTATTATACTTCCTTGGATTTTCTAAAGACACAATACAATACATGATAATTTAATATCATTTTTCAAGAGTTTTAAAGGTTATCGGAGAGTGTCACATGAATCAACCGAGATACACTCTAAACTACGAGTACAATACCTTGATCGGTCAGATTACTACTTATACGGATACATAGCGAAATTCTTGCAAATACAAAAGAAGGTTCAAAGCAGATGTTTAAAATGAATAAATATTTTTTGTGCATTTAACTCCAAAGAATAATTTTGTCGAGAACCAAAGAGCTCTCTGAACATTGGGTCAAAACATTACAATATGGAAGGTTAAACTTAAAATATAAAAGTTTTCTTATAAATTAATTATTTAATAAATAAGATAGACATTATTTAAGCGACACTCTATGTAGTTTCAAGTGTCTCGATGATCCTGATCTTGAAGTCCACGTTCGTAAAATACTAGGCTGGAGTATCGGGATCTGAACAAGAAATTTTCTAAATTCATAACATACCGACAAAAGTTCAATATCTGTAAAAAATCAAGGAACATCTCATAAAAGAATTATCATCAACCAGAGTACCTTCTGGCAACCTAACTCGAAGAAAAACTTTTAAACCAACTAATCAGTTTGCAAAATTTAGAAGAAATAAATTTTACAGAGAGTAGCATTTTTTGGGTTTCTGGGTAAATTAGGGAGTAAGTTTTGGTGATATATGCTACTTATTATGGTAAAAGAAGAACACCCCATGAGAGATCCAGGGACAGAAATCTTTCAAGGTTCTATTATGTTTCGCTCTCATGGTCCAGTCATGAGGTATAAGAGATTTTCCAACAATATCGTTCTTGAAATGACTTCTATTATATGTTTCTATTACAACTATTTTGTTCATATTCAAAGTATAATATTATATACTAAGACAAAGATCTTGGTATATAATATTATACTTTGATTACAGATTTTTTGGTCTGACTTCCTTGCTCTCAAGGTTATAAAGCGTTTTATCAAGGTTGTAGGTTTTGACCTGTTTGAAAGAGAATTAGCTTATCAGCAACCGACAACATTATTGCTTTAACACTAACTATTCAAATATTGCTCGCGAATAGAACGAAATAGACTTATAAATATGTTTGTCTGAAACCGAAATCTGTCAAAATCAGTTCTCCGTTTTACGTTTAGACGTTGGAATTACGCTCTGTAAGAAATATTATATAAAGTGTATTAAAATAATACATATGTTAGAAAAACTATGTCAGTTCCAGTCTGCGTCACGTACATAGTACCTTTATCCTGCGGTAACAGCCCTTCCAGATATATTGTTGGCTGTCTTATTCTGATGTTGAAGCTACAATTCTCACAAGTTTAATCAAAATCATTTGAGTTTATTTTTCATTACACTATTAGTAAGATAAATGAATAAGTTATTTTTAGAAGATTTCATCAATATGACCTTTGATTGTTTATACAACAAAGTCTTCTTTTAAGTTTTATTATCACATAAAGCATTTTATGGTTTAATGAAAGAGTAATATACTATTTCTATGAAAATTATTATTTATTAATGAATATATTATTTAAGATTTATACTTTATTTTATATACTATGTACGTAGTTGAAGTTTAGTAATGATCATGAATAAATATTGATATGAAACAAAAGTCATTTAGACGATAATTTATAATAAACGTAATTAACATTTAAAAGTAATCCTTAAGAAATTTCTTGTCCTTTACTTCGCTTGTATATTTTTAAAAACAGTTGAAATTATTCTGTTTTTTGTCGAATAATAAATATAACTAAACTAATGTACAATATTCATAATATGAACTTCATCAATAACAATGCTTACACAACATTTCAATATTAAGTATCCGATCATGATCATTACAGAACATTTATGTTAAAATTTTTGTGTCAAATGAGATTTATTATAAAATATTAACTTCCAGGTGGATATACAGTCCCAGCAAATACTTTTGTGCATTTGTTTATATACGATTTACATAGACGTCCCGATCTCTTCCCTGATCCTGAGAGATTTATTCCGGAAAGATTCTTGCCACAAAACTGTTTGAATAGGCATCCATACGCATACATCCCTTTTAGTGCTGGTTCCAGAAATTGTATAGGTTTGTATAGTCGCATGGTCTTAAGCTACAAATTATCGACACAGTATAAGAGTTAAGTGTTACTCTAAATATATTGAAAGTGAAAAGTACGAATAGTACAGTGGATGAATAAATAAAACTATATATGAATGCCACTGTTTATCCTTCTTTAATGAAAAAACTGCAGTCTTATGTTGATTACATTTGTAAATTGCAATGAAACAACAACTGAACTAATTGCACTTAATTTTAACTTCAATTTATTATTAAGTTAAAATTTATTTCAAATTTAGATAAAAAGAGAGACAGTATTTAAATAAATATATTTTTTACTGTTAGATCAAAAATCTTATTTTCCCATTTCCAGGACAAAAGTTTGCGATGCTCGAAATGAAAACGGTTTTATCGAGTTTGATAAGACAATTCCACATAGAGCCTGTGACAAAACCTTCAGAACTTCGATTCAGGACAGACCTGGTGCTGCGCACAACCCATCCTATTTATGTGAAGTTTAAAAACAGGGAATAGTTCCATTATTATTGTTTTATAATTAGTATACCTAATCCTGTTTAATCATTGCAAGCAGGTTTATTGTGAGGGTGTCTTAAACATTTAGAATTCACGACTCAATAGGATTAGAAAACGTATTAAGTAAATGTTAAAAGATCAGAGCTATGTCTTGGAAGCGGTTTTTTAAATAAGTAATAAAAGATGAAAATTATTATTTATTGTTTAAATATTACATTAAATTTAAGTCAACAATTCGTTAGTTCCCTTAAATATTTAACATTAGTTTTGCCTTTCAAATAATTAGGCCACACAAATAAATGTTGCAATATTAGCGATTTAATTAAAATGACCTTGATTTATTTTATGATGTATGTTTGTATAACAGCTTATCCCTTAGTCAACACTTAATGATAAAGCATTGGTCAACACAAGTGGATAAAAAAATTAGATAATTTCTTAACTTCGTAACATACCTATAAGGGTTCTATTTGAAAAATATAAAAGAATCAGTGTATTTTCTTTATTGAAATCTAAACAGTGTACTTAGCAGGTTGTGATAACATTAATTGGATTTTATCTGTTTTATGTAAAAATATACTAATAGTTAACGTATATCTTCGGTAAAGAACCCCAAACGATAATACGTTTTGTTGTATTCTATTAACTATTTTACATCGACATTTAAGAAAACGGTTTTTTGCTTTAAGAGGTGTGTTCACAAATAGTGTAGTTATCGTACTATAGCGATGTCTGGACGAGGCCGTTGTTGAATTTTTGCTTCCCATATATTTTCTAGTAGGAAAAAAAAATCTTAATTACTTTCAAGCCTTTTCAAACAAAAATATTAAAAATGAAAAGCCTTAATGTAACGGATAAAATCTTGCTTAATCCCCATTTTCTTCAAATAAGCCAACGATGTTTAGTATTTGCTTCTACATATATGGGTAATGATATCTATTATCTAAGCGGTCAAGATATCTTTTCGACCCGAATTTTCATATACTTTTTTTTAGATAAAACGTTTTCTTGAGCACTTAAGAATAATATTCAAAACATTGTAAGACATCTCACCTTGAATGCTTTTCTGAATTTAGAAGACATTAGACTAAATAACAGGGGGTTTAAAATAGTGCTTAGCCAACTATTTATGAGTACTATTCTGTATCCTATGTCCCAAAGCTGTAACAAAAATATTAATTAATTAATTCTTATAATGTATTGGGGTAAGAAAATAGAATAACATTACTTGTAATTTTAAAAACTAAATGGAAATAATGACATAATATTTATGAGAGCACTGAAGATATTTAACTTACTTGAGATTGATTTATTTAAAACTTAATGTGAAAAAACTTACCACGTTAAACTCCATGAGCGTTTCAATATTTAGGCCAAATATAAGTATTCGTAGTATGCAACAGGGTGACCAACAAATCACGAATGATACTATCATAGCAACTAAAACATTTAAATATAAAAAATATGTGTACTAAAATTATTAAATAACAAATTATAACATTTTGAGTTAAGAAACAATGCAAGCTCTGAATAGTTACCTAGGAGTTTATTTACTTTACCGCCATTACCTCTGTAGTTAAACATATTTCTTTCTACATTAACTTTATCACTTATTTTAACTTTAAATGCTATCATAGAATATACGTATATTAAAATTCCCAATGGAATAATAAATGTGACTAAGGCTAGGATACCATTTATTATTCTTGCGTATGTTGTTGGGACTGTATAGCATATCATAAATGAATTGCTCTTAATCAAGGTTACAGTTGGAATTTCTGATGCCGTCTCCAAAATAGCTATAACCCATGTCAAGCCTATGATTAATTTTAAAGGTGGTGAACTTTTTTTACGCAAGGGACAGCATATAGCCATGTATCTCTCAATTGACAATATTGTCATGACTAAAATACTGTTATTCCATAAAAATACAACAAAACCAAAATTCAATTTGCAAGCTATATCTCCATATAATAAACCGTCACTAAAATAGACAAACACATTTAAAATGATTCCAAGCGACGCAAATGCATCAGAAACTGCCATATTAAAGAGATAGAAATTTGTTGAAGTATGTAATGTCGTTTCATAATATATAATGATGCACGTCAAAATATTTCCAGTAAATCCAACAAAGAATATTATAATTAGAATAGTAATAAATATTACAGGAATCCAACTGGGATCACTTTCAAAATTTTTCACCAAAAATAAGGACCACATTTCTAACTCGTCCTTATTCTCGTTTTGAGTCAAATTGTACATATTTAAGGTAAGACTTAAAAAGAGTAATATGATAGGTTACTATTCAATTAGTATTCTTGCTTATATGCGTCTTTCGTGTACTTTAGGGTATCATATGTTCAATATTTATCTATCGTGTAACTGTAGAAGTGATAATCGGTTTTGCCAAAATAATACCAAGAATAAATTAAGATAGTAAGTATGTTCATTTTATAAATTTTCAATCAATAATATGCATTAATTATCAATATTTTAGTAATTTACTGAATGTAAAAAATAAAAATTACTGAATGAACTCGTGGTAAATGGTTTCCATCGCTTTTTAATGATTTTCACAATCACCCTTAGTCAGTCACCAAAATGCACCAATATATTAAACAATTCTCTAAAAATTTATTTTTGTCAACAATAAATTATTCCAGTTAATAAAATAATTATTTATGAATTAATTAGTGTTTATTATAGACATGTACTAAATATTGATATAACTTCAAAAATTTCTGCAAACGATTAAAAATAGAAAGAAATCTAAAACGTTATGATGAACGCTTTCTTTTATAAGCTGTTATCTGTCAATGTCACAACAAACAACACTTGACGTCCCAGTTGCCACTTTCAGCTTTAGGTACGTTATGTTATCTCGACACTGACTGTTTTGAGCTTGACATTTTAAACAACATTATATCTTTGTTAGAATCACTTGCACATCATAATAACGCGTTATTAGGTTTTCGTCAGGATTTTAAATGCCATCTGATATTTTCTATTCAACAGCATACTAAGCTTCGATAGGGTTAAACTTGGCCATGCATTCACTATTTGCATGCTAGTGTTTTTGTATGATGTCTAACATATCCACAATTTCGAAAAATCATTCCAAGAAAACCAATAGTCGAGAACGTGATAAAAATAAATCCATCGCTTCCGAATCTGGCGGTTCCAGTCAGTGCGATACGCCGCCACTTATTGAAAAGGTACATACTATACGTTTTTAACACGTCCTCCTAAAACATTTTTTAATAAATGTGTTAAAGTTATGTTATGACTTAGCTTACCTTCACTGAATTTTATTCCTCCTTATATTTTGATGACCATAACTCTGTAATAAAGTACATTGAGATAAGTTTTTGTCAGCATTATTAATAAATTTCATTTCAAACATCTACAGCAACCTAAAATTTTAATAGATGATATTAATATTTTTAGAGTTTTTATTCTAGGTATACATATTTTCCTCTTGTAGGTATTTTAACAGGTCTCTTATTTTCATTACCTAATTATAAAATGTTTGAATTACAAGCTAGTTAGCTATTTTCAAATATAAAATTAAACATAGTAATATTTCACATCATTTTGTGACAATTTATTCACTTTATTTTGTCTTCAATGAAATGTAAAACAGCTACGGTTAAAAATGACAAAAATTCTATCTGACTCTTAATCAATGAAATATGTATATAAAATTATCAGTCTTCAGAATTTTATTTTTAATTATTACAAGAAAGACATGATTAATATTTATAAAATAGTCTACGAATTCAGTTTGAATTAGGCCATAGCTTTAATGAAAAAAATTTTACCAAAACTACCAAAAAGTCTGCATTTATTTCAAAATTTAAAAAATCAAACCAATTTTGATATATTTTATCTCGAAACAATAATGGTAACACACAGAAAATGACACCAAATTTTATCTAAAGGTGTAATTTTACAAACAAAATTTTACAGGATGCGACATCTCAAGGGAGGTTTGCAGGAGTCGGAGCAGATTCAGTGCTGTGCATGGCCGAGCAGATTGGAGCCGAAATTAATACTGAGGCAGCTACGAACCTCGCTGAGGACGTCAGCTATAAACTGCGGCAGGTTATCAGTGTACGCCACAACCCAACTTATATAACTATGGCATTCAATTCATAACATAGGATAACTGAATTTGACGACATCTGAAAAGACATTTATTCTAAGTACAAATAAAAAAATGCATTATTAATTATATTATTACTTAAAAAATTTTTAATAGCAAATTTACTATAACTCATTAAATATTGATAGTTTCTAATAAATTTGCAGACAATCGCCCTTCACAGCGAGTTGATGAAAAAGTCGTGTGTGGACAGTTGGGATGTTAACACTGTCTTTACATTATCAGACACAAGTCCTGTGGTCGGCTCTTGTTTGCTACAGTATGTAGCTGTGGGTGAAGAAAAATTGTGCTGTGAAGTAGTAAGTTTGTGATGACTATATTAAAATTGATTAATAAAATTAATATATAGCAACACTATTGTTTTACATTTTAAAACATATAAATTCTTTTTTAGGAAAATCTTATAAATATATCAGAATACTCGATGGTGACGCAGAGTTATGTGTTCTCAACACTGCCGACAGTCTCTGTTGAGTGGATAATAGATGAAAAGTGTTTAAACAATAGTAGCAGTATAAGTGCAAACTTACAAAACTATTATACAAAAATTGCTAGAGGTGAGTAGAATCGGGTTTTCAACTACGACAATAAATTATTCCACCCAATGTCTATTTAGAATTAATAATTATATTTTTAATACAAATTTTTACACAACTTCCAGCGATATTAAATCTGAAAAGGAAACCTAAAGAGATTGCGGTAGAAGATTTAGCTACAAACACCCGTATCGGTCCCATATTTCCGAACCTCTTCAATTTGGCTGTGTTAGTTCTTAACGATGATAATTTAAATGCCCTGAATGTACCAGCGAAGAAACCGTTGCAATCCAATGTGTTGGATATGGTGGATGCTTTGTGTTCCAACCCATGCAGCTTGGACACCAACATACAACAACAGGTTGGTACAAAATTCTTTTGCCTAAGTGAAATAGTATTCGACTAACTCATTGTCCTTTCCCTTTTTCCACTTTCCTCTCTCTCTCTTCCCCAATCAGGTGGCAATGCATCTAAACTATGTTGCCCATGTCCATGCGCCATGGTACCTCCATCAGATAGGCCGTCTGCTTGTTTGCCGCCTGTGTCATAAATAAAATATATTAATAATTTTGAAACATCTTTCAGTTTCAAAGACTGTTCCCTGTGATGGTGTCAAATATTTTGGGCAACGGTTCGCTAGCAGAGAAGATGGTTGCCATACTCACTAAAATCACAAGAACTTGGCCATCTTTTATAGCCATAGGTATGTTTTTATTTCTATATGTCATAAGTTTGTTACTCTGAAATACACATCTCTCAATATTAATTAAGATAATATTATATATTTAAGTATGTCATATAGCAGCACTTTGGCATGCAAATAATAAAAATGATCCATTCGGGTTTGCTGACATGAAGAAAGGTTTAAGACTCATACCAATCATTCTTCCCTCTGCAGGTAAAGGCATTCTCTTTGACTACTTATCTCAGGGTACTAAAGAGAGACTTACAGCTCCTATGATCCGATGCGTGCTGGCGTTGGGCCGACACGCGCTGGTCGAGTGTCTGGGGGATCATCTGGAACATTTGGACGACTGCGTGCAGGCGCGTGTGGGCGGCCTCAGGGAGACTATACTGGTGAGGGTTGAATGATAGCAAACAAGGAGGGACCGGAAGGTGCCATGATCCGTGGATGATACTGTAAAGTTGACACGTGCTCGTTATAAGTGTGGAAAATCCTTTGCACATTTTTAGGATGTGTGCAGGCGCGTCTGAAGGGCCTCAGAGATATTAGACAGTGTTGTTGTATTGTTTTATTATAATGCCTGGATACAAAACATCACAGGGAAGGGCAACATGATCTGACTGTTGTTCCGCACTAATTAATATTGAACAGATTTTTTTCTGAATATTTTTACTCGATTTTAATTTTTGGGTGGATGTAAAACCTTCCTCGAGAATCACGCTTTCGAGTGGCGATAACAGTTTGATAACCGGTGTAGTAGTTTTTCCGTTTATCGCGAACAGACAGACGTGACGAGAGACTTTGTTTTATAATATATATTGATTTCAGGATGCATCCACCTGTCTATTAAGGTCGGAGCCCACGACGTATTTGGAAGATTACGTAATGACTGACTATACTTTGTACGAGATGCTGGGCGATTCGATAATGCCGAGGAGAACATTATTTCCTGTCAAAGGTAAATTATAATTAAAATGTGTGATCACAAAATTTATTTGTCACCAGCCAAGGAAACGAGATAAATTATTGTTTACATATTTCCCCTCACTCTGTTGGGTTAGTCTTGATAATTTTTATGGCTTTATAATTATATCGTAAAACGTTGACAGAAGTGAAGTAACAGGTTTACGGGGTTACATTTCGAAACGAAGAAGGGCATTAATATAATAAGTACTTGACAAGCTTACATCGGTGAAGATATGGAGATTTACTATTGGTTTGAAAATCGGTTCTTTAATAATAACAGGATATAAAACTATTGTGATTTATCTAATAATAATGTAGCGACATCTAGTATTCACTGTTTAAAAACATTTAAATTTAAATTATGTATAAAATCTATTTATTTCTGTTTCAGAAACAGCGACAAGCGAAAACACGACAAAGGAAATCGCCACCGACCTAGAATTCTCTTTCGTTCCAATAAGACCTTTGATAAGAATACCAAAAGTGAGAAACCTGCCGAAAATAAAAACAACGAAAACACAGAGGGAAGCTTGTTTCGAAGTAACTAAATTTAGTGCTAATAATAAAAAAATACACATCAAAATAAAGAACTGTCGCTCGTTAGACGTCAAGGGAAAAGTTGACAGAACTCAAACGTGTTGTGTTAGAAATACGAGTGGCGTTATCGCTAGTGGACTGTTAAATAGATTTAGGTATAAATTAAACAAACCCACCCCTTTTCCGATATTTGGAGCTTTAACACTGTAATATTAAGTGAAATATAATTTATCTGTGCTAAATGTGTTTTGTTTTATTTTTATTTTTTACACTATATCATATTTAATTCTTTAGGCATACGACTGAACGGCTCATTACAGATTCTTTGGTGTTTTCTGACTTTAGAATTTTGGAGTTCAGTAGAAAGTTACACGGCTACCTTATTATTTATAACCAGACCAAAATCCTATCAAGTCTTAAGGTGTTTAAAAATGTACTAAACTAAACTGAAATTCTAAACTCATCAACTTTTTAAGTTAGGTATTTAAAAAGGCAAAACCCTTTATTAATACGAACGTCTTACGTCATTATATTTTTTTTATACCTTAAATATAATTTATTGTGTGCCTTCTAACAGCGGTAACGTTTTCAGATTACAGCAGGAACGCTAACCGTAGTTTGCGTCAGGTGGGTTTAAACTTTAAGTCGTACGCGTACATGTGGCGCTCTCTATGGCGTATATAATAAACAATTTCAATGTGTCACTCAAAGATAATATTGATGTACCAATTTTAACGTTCCGAATTTTGAACTAGCTTGTGATATTATAAATTTTAAAACAGAAAATTTATAAGCAGCTATTTATTTTTTTGTATTGTTGCATTTAGCCATTACGATCGCAATAGACAACAGCAATAACGGGAATTTTTAATATGATGGTAACATTACTCCAAGACCGTCAAATGTCCAATCGCGATGCTATTAAAAAGTAAAAATATACCGAATATTTTTCAGAACAGAGCCCTCTTCAGTCCCATCACGATTAGACCCGAATTTTACCGATTCACGTGATAGATGTAAATTCTTATACTAGAAAACTCAGAAAAATGCTACATTGGAAATCTAGATTGAGTAATCGACTAGAAGTAATAGTCCAGTTGTGAAGTACTGTTTTAATTCTTAAGTACACATTCAGTAGTAACAAATTTTTAGTTTATTTTTTATTTCTAATGCAACATTCCCAAACAAATTAAGAACTGAAAGAGGATTTATATTTTCAACCAAAGCATTCTCAATTAAGAATAATAACCTTACTGCCTTATATAATCTGTTTCTCAGCAGTAAATGTAGGTTTTTGCTTGTCAAAGTTTTGTTTAAATAACCTGCGATTTCATTTGTTTTTGGGTGCCATGTGTGAGAATTATTATAGCGATAAAAAAAATTCCATAATTACAATCGAATATTCTTAAAATGGATAAAAATAAGGAAGATAGACGTTTTATTAATATGGCAATGACTTATGTATACGGAAATTAATAATAAAAATTTGTTGGTACGAGTACGTACAATAAATGTTGGGTAAATAACAATGGAAATTCTTAATTTATTCATATTTTTTGCCAATTGTGAATAAAGACGTCAACCGGAATTAAGAAAACTAATCTCGTATTATTTTAAATGAAAGCGTTTGGTCTATTCAATGCTAATCAACGCTTATGGCTGAGCGTTAAATTTTTCTAAGAGCGCAAATTTAATTAAATATAAAACTGGAAGAGAGGTACTAATACTCTACCTCTTGTGAATGCATTTAATTAGGTTTGTGTTATAGCATACAATTGAAACTGTGCCCTAAATATACCGTAAAATTTAAATACCTTATTTTACCTATTAAAACATAGGTAAGTACCTCCGAATAATATGCAAAAAAAAAAAAACTCATTTTTAAAGGTTGCATTTTTTGATAATTCACATATTTTCCAGTATCAAATATACTATATACATTTATTTATAAATTACCTATTAAATGCTATATTTTTCTTAATATAAAAAGAAAGAAATATGATGTCTTTAAAAACGAGAACGAAAAATACTATCAGTAAAATTAGTTTTACAGTATATTGTAGGCAAGGCACTTGTCAGTCATTTAACCTAAACAGTGATAAATAATAGACAGTTCATTAATTAAATTCGGTAATGTACAGAAATATACTTTTTTTTAATGATGTTAATAGATTCTGTGTTTGATTTCACATAATATTTTCCATATCCATAACTAATAAATGTACTTTTACAATATTTTCTATGAGGGCTTGTGAATAAAAAGCTTAGATACTATTTAGGTTAGCCGTGTAAACTTTACTAAGTTAGTAAAGTACGAACTAAAGGCAGTTATTTCATACACACTTTAACATTTATAAGAAAATTACTTAACTACTATTACGGAATTACGTCTTTAACCCATCTGAAATAGCATGCGTTAATACTACAAGGTGCGAAGATTATGAAAACTTGGGGTAAGCCTATAGTTGCTTTGGTGAAAATACTTCTTTTTTCCTACTTATTCGCTCAGAAATCAGAGTAAGAGGAAGCGTTTTGTATAAGAAAGTGATTATTCCAAATTTTGAAACCTTATAAACAAATTTAGCCAAGGATAATGAATATTACTACTTTAAATGTGTGTCATAATGTATGTATTTATAACTGAGGCATTGTCTTTGATATTGTGTGTAGTAGGATTGCCTCGTCAATCAGGCCGTGCTGAGAGAAAAACGAGCCCATTGTTTGACAGATATTTTTATTGTGCTTGTAAGAGTATTCCATCATGGATTGTAGGTCCTTGAAATCTTTGCATTGAATAAACAACTTATGTTAATGGTTAACTTAAACAAAAGATTTTAAATATGATTACAGATTCCATAACACTTATCTCTACTCATACCAAAAGTTTTCAACGTCTAATTTAAGACGGATAGTTGCCGGTTTTTCATTTATGAAACTATTGATTTGTAGTAGGTGCCAACATAAGAATTAGGTGTGTATGATTGAAAAACTCGGAACTGTCTGTGTCTGGTGTGACTATGCCAGTTCGTTATTAGGTTAGTGATTATTATTATGTAGTAGTTGTATTAATATATTTTTTAATTATTATTAATTAAGGTTATACAAGGAATCTTGAAATTACTACAACATAGTATATAAATCTGTTTCAAGCATTACTTACATAATTGTGTTTCTATTTATTTCATATGGTTTAGTTTTTATTTAATTTTAAGGACTAAGGTTTACTACGGATTTTACACTGAAAAATATTATAAAGGGACGCCTTTTATGCCCTTTATACTTAATTACTAAATACCTGTTTATTGTAAAGAAGGTTTTTTTTCGTTCAATAATTTTGATATTTTTTCATAAGTCATATATGTAAATGATTTAAAGGAATAGAGGGTACCTAATAAATGCTACTTAAGTATTTATATTCTAAAACTATAAAGTAATTATTAATAAATAATGATAACACAAGTAATATTAATTTAATACGGATTCTTTGAGCTTAACAATGAGTGCGCTGTACCTATAACTCAGATGGTCGGTATATCATTTTACCGCAAAGCAATTTAGAAAAACCGTTAAGCACACAGAGTATGCAACAGATGGCTATTTTATAAAAAAAAAATTGCCTTTCCTTTGCGAAAGCAGCTTTGTATTATTTGAATTCTATATAATTTATAGAAACAGAACAAAGAATGCCAAGTCTGAAAGGGGCGTCTTAAAAATTATGATGTTAATATGGATCAAACTCAAGCCCACACGTACCCCAAATATAGTACATTGTATGCGCAAGTAACTTGATTTATTAGAGAGAAAAGAAGTTTTTTGAATGGCGTGTTCGTGGTGAAAATCACATGTTTATTAACATAATTAATGAATGGAGTTACAGTAGATAATTCATGTCATTTTAATATGTGTGTAAATGAAACTAAAATTTCAGAATTGATGTGTGGCTGTTTAATACTTTTGACGTAAAACGTTTTAGATTTTAAAAAAACTTGCCCTGCGGCTTTGTTTTTATCTTAGAAACTTACTTTAGAACTTAGAAATTTGACAGTTTTGTGGTTTTGTAGTAGGCTAAGTTTCATTCAAGATCTATAACAACCTAAAAAGAATATTTCATCCATATCAGTTTAGGAATATAGAAATATTGTTACTTATATATAAAATTTGTAGTAATTTGTGTGTGATTTCTTGTGTATTTGTTATTTAAAGCCATCCGCACACAGGTTCAGTGTAGGCACAGACTAAATATTTTGTGGTCAAAGTAAAAATAGAAATCGTCTTGCTAAAGAAACTCAATCGATTTTACGCTTTCGAGCGAACCCATTCGCTGTTTTAAAACGCTGAGAATTTATAAGAAGCACTGATGCTAAGATTTCATTAAAATAAAATCTTAACTTAGTTATATTTAAATCTTAACTTAGTGGAAAATATTTTTTTAAAGTAAATTAGGGAGCTACTTCGCATGTTCCGTTATGAGAGTGCACCTAAGAAAGGTCAATAAAAGCTCTAGATTTTAATTTTATCTTAAGTGGGAAACTAAAATTAGTAATATTGTTAATGTATGTATATATGATACATTGATATGTTCATATTATGATATTGTCTGACTCTGTACCTGTCCCTGTAGTAGAATTTTTTTAAATAATCTTAAGTAACTTGCAGTATTGATACATTTAAAAGTTTCAATATTTTGATAACAATTTAGATTACATAGATTAAATTTCATTTATATTAAAAATCATATGAATAGATGAACCAGCATACAATATATGATACGAGGCATTACATTTAATGTAAACAGTAAAAGCAAAATATCTAACTCTGATTTCTTGTAAATAACAAAGTTGTATTATTTAGAGCACCGTTTGCATAAAACGTAAATGTAACCAGACATATCGGTCACGAATATTCGATTTGTAGTTGTGTATCAAAATATGGAAGCGCGAATCAAATTAAAAGATTTTTGTAAAAACATTTTTGTTGTGGATAATTTTATTCATTGACAAGTGTAGCGCGGCTTCATCACGGCATCCATAGTTTGAAATAACACAATATTCTTTACAATTTTATGGTTTATCGTTATGTGTAGCTAATTTATTTTATATAGTGCGGTTTTTATCTCTGTCCAATTACCTAGAACTTCATAATTACATATTGCTCATTCAGAATATTTTATTTACAAGAGATAGTTCTAGTGTTAGCTAAACGAGTTGTTAGCTACAGGCGAATTATCTTTTCATCTATATTGTTTGGGAATTGTAATATTTTGATAGAGCTCACAGGCTGAAAGCTCCCACTACATCTCGGATTTTAATTTCTTTTTAGCATACATTCTCATTGTTACAATTTTTTTTTTTTTTATTTAATTATTATTCATACAGAAAACTCGATCGTAATTGACTTATATGTAGTACGTGTTCTTATTTTTTACATTCTTCTCGACAGCCACGACATTCTATTTAATTCTGTTACGGTTAGCTTTCATAAGGAAATAATTCAGTGAAAATATAAATTCTACAAATGAAATTGATCCCGTCAAAAAGTATATACTATCATATACTACCAACTATTAAATATACGTGATAAAGGAGACCTTGTTTTGTGTGTAAGAACGAAATGTTACATATATAGGGTTTTCCATTAAGGGCGCTTGATCGTGCAGAACTTCCATCGTAGCGTGTGCTGTGTGGCACCTAGCGCCGTCCTGTTGAAACCACATGTTGTTCAGATCCATATTCTCGATTTCAGGCCAAAAGAAGTTGGTTATCATCGACCGGTATCGCTCACCATTGACGGTGACGGCCACACCATTATCGTTTTCGAAAAAATACGGACCAATCACGCCTCCGGCCCAAAATCCGCACCAAACAGTCACTTTCTGCGGGTGCATTGCCACTTGGTGAACCTCGTGTGGATTGGTCGCGTCCCAAATACGGCAATTTTGCTTGTTGACATAGCCATTCATCCAAAAATGCGCCTCGTCGCTGAAGATGATTTTTTTGCCAAAATCGGCGTCAACTTCCAACTGCTCTAATGCCCAGTCAGCGAACACACGGCGCTGTCTATGGTCATTAACCTTGAGCTCTTGGGTCAGCTGGATCTTGTATGGGTGCAGGCTCAAGTCACAACGCAAAATTCGCCAAGTTGTCGTCTGCGAAAGGCCGAGTTCCTGTGCGCGACGCGGAATTGACTGCCACGGGTTTTCGAGGACACTGTCGCGCACAGCGGCGATATTCTCGGCAGATCTCGCGTTACGTTGACGCACGGGAACCGGCTGATTGTTAACTGACCCGGTTGACTCGAATTTGTCCACCAATCGACGGATAGTCGACTCGGCAGGACGATCATCGCGACCGTAAAAAGGGCGAAGTGCGCGGAACGTTGCTCGAACTGAAGACCCATTTTCATAAAACAATTTTATGATTTGCACGTGCTGCTCGACACTGTAACCTGCCATGGTGGTTTGGGAGGACGGAATGAATATAACACACTGCATTTGACAGCTGTCACTCAAACAACATGGCCGCAATCAGCTGTCAAAGTTCAAGCGTCCCTATTGGAAAACCCCATACATAGAAGATTATTATAATGAATAAAAAAATGTACGCATGATATTTTTTCCTATTTGTTTGTATGTATAAGAGATTTTATTGTATATCAGATTTCAGCTTTTAAAGCGCTTTAAAGTGATTTAATTAATATTGCATTTACAAGTAATTTTAATATGATGAATTCAAATTATTTTCAGAAAACCATTTATATAAACTGAGATTTTTTGATCAAGTAAATATAGTTTTTGGTTAAAGCGTTTTTCTTCCATGTAAGTTTTCAATTTTATTCTATACGGGACTATAATACCTTCTTATTATAATTATTATTTTCTTTAAGACATAATGTTTTATAATAAACTACATTTAAATATAATATCTTAATTTAAATAACATCAAAAATGCTTTTTTCATATATGTAAGCAAAATCCTTTTCAACATTTCTTGCATATTATATTTACTGTCCAGTAATAGATATAGTATTCTTATTTACTACCATCCTAATATTTAGAATGCTATGTGAGCGTTTGATACAGGAATATGAAGTTTTAAAATAGCAATAGTTGCTTTCACGCATCAAATACCTCACTGTAAAGATAAGGCGGTTCAAAACATTAGCAACGTGTTACATAAAATACAGCCACCAACCAATTTTTCAAAATCACCTTTACTCTAATTTCAGCTTTTCAGAATGTATCCTTGGAATACACTGATCGCTTTTAGTTATTGAGTATTCAGGTGTCCTCGAATCTGAAATTTAGGTGATTCATTGATTTTGAGACTAAATAAGCCCCAAGGAAATTTGGCGTCAGCAGCAACAGCAGTAGCTTACTCCGTATTATTGGTATCCTCGTATTACTTAACTTCCAATCGATATTACAAAAACAATATGGATAATATCAATTATTTCATTACCAGCCTCATAGCCATGATACTTTAATTGAAATATATGTTGCAACAAACACAAAAAGTATTTTTTATATAAGATTCAATATATTTTCTTTTCAGACATATTTTTATTATTTCTTTGGAAACTATGATTGAAACTCATACTTTTTAGTAATATTTCGATGATTTAAATTATTTTGTTATAACTTTTCATTATTAAATATCTTTTCAGATGAAGCTGTATAACATGAATTATATGATACCTTAAAATATTTAAAATCAAGGCCCCTCTCTTTGTCTATATTTAGAACAATCAGAGTAAATACTTCTCTTAGATTTCCTAATTTTTGCGCTTCTTACACCATAGTTCCATTACAGACTATGTAACACTCATATTTATGATTGTATTTATAAAAACATGACTTATCTGTGGCTTGAAATTCATTTTCTTGCTAAAATATATTTTTTTTACATTAAAAGTATCTATACTTCTTAGACATATAACTTTCATGATTATTGTAATTAATTTATTGGTAAAAAGTAAAAAGCTTCAGAAGTTCACAAGTAGTGCTCAAGTTCCGGTTGTCATATTAAATACTAACGTATAAAACGGTTCATAAATTGAGTATAATAAACTTCTGCACTCAGTACGTCAAGCTTGGATATGCTTATTATTTTAGTTAAAAAAGGAAAATACGGAAATGAAAATATATTTTATTTTTTATATATTGAACTTCAAGAAATATCTTTATCTCACAATTTTTACTATTGTAATGTATCTAACAATGCCTTTTTATATAAGGGTCCATTTTTGATATAAGGATCCAAACGGGTTATGAAAACAGTTCTACCAAACTATTTATTCTAAAACCTATAAAGGGCTCAGGATGTAGAAGACATCACTTTTATTTGCCTTCAAGCTGGGCGAAACAATGATATACGGCTAACGACTCACCATTTGATACGTTTATTAGAAGTTGTTGTACAGTTGTAATTTTTTTGATTGTGATTGTTGTGAACAAAAATATTATATAACTGATAAATGATATCTTCGCAGGTCTCATATTAAAAAAAAGGGGACTTCAAACAAAACTCAGCTCCCTGTTATCAAGCTGCTCAAAGTGATAGAAACGAAAATTCAGTAAAATATAAAAGAATCGGGTTTTATGTAAATTTTCCAGAGGGTAGAGTAAAAACAGAAAATCGTGTTTTGTTTATATTTTGTGGTTTCTAAGTTGTTTTTTCCAGTCAATCTTTCCATAACAGTGCAATCAAAAGAGTACAGCTATGCTCTTCCACTTAAAGATTGTCGTCATCATCATCATCATCATCATCATCAGCCTATCGGAAGCCCACTGCTGAACATAAGCCTCTTCTTGCATGGAGAAGGTTTGAGCATTAATCGCCACGCTTGCTCAAGACGGGTTGGCGATTTCAAACTTATAATTTGAAATTATAAGTCCAGGTTTCCTCACGATGTTTTCCTTCACCGTTCGTCAGTGGTGTCTAAATACTATTAGAAAGTACATATGACTATGAAAAATCACATTGGTACTTGCCAGGTTTCGAACCCGCGCCCTCACGCATGAGAGGCGGTCCTTTAACCTCCAGGCCACCACAAAGATTGTCGTAGGTTTTGAGAAATAATATAAGCAAAAAATATAAATGTATGAGCAATCATATTAAGTGACAAACTTCAATACAGCTCTTTAGGATTCTCTGATTTTTTTAAATAATCCTCATTACTTCTTATTAAACAGTAACAGCCATGCAATTAATCGCAATATTAAGCTATAGCCAATTTCTACTAATATGAAAATCATTTTTGATCTTGATATTCAGTTGTCAAACTTTTTCA
Organism: Danaus plexippus; assembly: GCF_018135715.1. Lineage (NCBI taxonomy): Eukaryota > Metazoa > Arthropoda > Insecta > Lepidoptera > Nymphalidae > Danaus > Danaus plexippus. The sequence goes on from NC_083538.1 coordinate 2,140,806, forward strand.
ATCGATGCAGCTAAACTTCTGATAGAAACTCTGATATTAAAATATACTTCGTTATTATTATTGTGCTGTTATATTATTTAATTATTTCTTATTAAAGTTTTTAATCACTTAATATTCAAGACATCGTAAGTTACGAATTAAATATCTAATTAAGTAAAAATAATTGCTCGACTGCTCCAATAATTCCAAATGTGCTATTTGTATAGATCATTTTTACGTTATTATTGTTTTCCTTCACAACTTAACTATGGTTTTCTTCTTACTAAGCATGGTTAGCGAAACTAAGTTTAATGGATAAACTACGCATGTTATATTTTACTTCTATTTTATTAATTATCATCTCGTCTGAACGTGATCACAATTTCTGCAAAGTAATCGAAACTTCGGGAATATGTAGCAGAAAAAACAATGATAAAAAAACGGTTAGTTTAAACGAAAAAATTTGTTTAATTAAAAAGTGTACACTTAATAATTTGAGATGTCATTATGGTAAATGTTTTGCTATCATAGTATAGTATAGTTCTATCGCATAGTCTTCCTAAGGTGTAACATATGACTAATAGTTCGCCAGGTTCATTTTGGTAGAATGAGGAGATTGGAAAACTGTGAAACGAAAAAGTTTAACTTCAGCTGCTATGTAAAATGTTTATAAAAAATAAAACCTGATAAATAAAATTACGTTTCCATTTCGTGGTTACTAGTAAAATTTTATATAATATCTGGGGTCATCAGTGTCCCAACCAAGTGAAACACAAAAAATCTAATTACCCTTTTCAAAGACATTCGTTACGTATTGATCCTTCTAACTTAAGTTTGTATTACTAGTATAAGAAATATTTTTTTTTAAATAAAAACAAGATATTAATAACAGTCATATAAAAGTTATTTATATTTAAAGACACATATTGAGTTGATTCAGTATCTAAAATAAACGATAGCGCAGTTACGCAGTTACTCACTTACCTACAGAGGATTATAAAAGTGCTTGATGTATTTTCAGAAAATTTGGTAATATATTAGAAGCATGTATACATAAGGATACTTAAATAAACTATTTTAAAATAAATTTTCTTCGAGACCTCATACCGATCCTGGGCTTGTAACAATAAGTATGTTCATAGGTATACATGTTTTTTTTCTTTAATCTGTGCTGACAGTGTGAGCTGTAGAATAACTATTCTCATTCTTGATGTAACTTATTTTTCTCAGAACTTTTTTTACCTTAAGTTACTAGATCGTAATATGTACATTTTCTGACTTCTAAAGAATATCGGATTACTTTTAAAACGTCATGTTTTTATTTTGAAAATTTCATTAAAGTTAGAAATTTAATGCCCTGCTCTGCGTCCTGATGCATGTAGAATGCGCTACCTTAAAGTACAAGGTTACTCATTTAAGTTCAGTTTTTCCACTCATATTAGTATTTTTTGATTAAGTGTTCCCAGGTATAAACTATCTGGGTTCACTTGGTTTGGTTCGTCTATCGTAGGTTTATATTTGTTAAATTGTTGTACGCTTTTTGTTGTGAGAAAATAATATTCTTAATTTCGCTTAGGTATCGGCTACTTTATAATTTTTTTATATATTACTTTTGAAATCTGTTTCAAGATTTTGCTTATTCTGCTAGCAAATTTTTTTCACTACGTCTGGTTTTTATTGAAATTTGGATGGCTTCCGACGGCTAATACGATTGTAATTCATAAGGGGGTTGTTAGCGGTGAGAGAATAATTTATATGCTCCAACTCGGCTTCTAGACTGTTAATTGCACAAGGGTTAGCCCTTCTATAACAAGGATTTCCCAACAGAAGAGAACAAGGATAAGTTTCATATCCTTCTAAAGTTGAAAACTGTTTTGTAAAATGTAAACAAAATATGGTAAAAAAATTAGGAAGTCAATCCAAAAAAAGCAAATATTTACTCTAAAGTCTTAGCTATCATTAAAATGTAAATATAGTGAGCTGATTTAACTTCAAAGCTTTTATATAGAATAGTAAAGTATGTCTTCATATACCGTAATCAACTAATTAAAAAAAAAGTTCTATTTTTTGACAGTCGTAATAATACGAACACAATACATTAACATATTATAATACAAAGACAACTGTATTGTCAAGACGCAGTATACGAAAGAATAGTAAATATATCATTAAATAAAGATTTTTATCTATAGTCTATATGATATAGAAAGATATGGATCAAATGCTTTTAAGTCGTGACATGTTTATTAGTTAAATTCAAATGTGAATTATATTGTATCTGGCGATATGATCGAGTTGTATTAGAAGTAGCTGTTAAAATGCTTCTAGCCAAGAAATTGCATAAGTTCTTTGTGAAATTATTTTCCGTTGATAATATTCTGAAAGTAAGACTGTTAATGGGATTTTATCACGATATTTCTGATTCGGAATATTATAAATCTATCATGAAGGTTTACTGTGTAGTGTTGAGTACTGTAACAATCGGCTTAGGAATATTTATATTGAACTTTGCTTTTGTTAATAAATATACCGAGTTGACTTTTCGCAGTGGTGCATTTACCTGCGTGGCTCTAGCAGAACGTTTTATATACGTGTCCATAAGTTTATTAACGAGAGAAACATCTTTTCATAGATATTGTTCTTGTATAAAAGTAATTGATAAAAGTCTAGGGAGAAGTGTAACACTCCAGTCTTTATTTGTTATATTTCCTTTTGCTATTATGTTGTTACACATTTTTTGTAGTATAGACAGCTTTATTTGTAATGAACATTATATCTTCCATGTTTTTACAAATTTTCTTGTTATCCTAAACAGTATGATAAATGCTATAACAATAACGACATTTAGTTTGTATTTGGAAAGGATTAAAATTATTAGGAAATTATTAAGTAAACATTTAAAAACAACAAATAATACGTGTGTCGTACAAAAATATATATTATCATATAAGCATTTATTAAATAATCTACAGAATAACAATGGGACAGTTGAATTTAATGTAAGTAAAATATAACATTCGTTGATTACTACAATAATAAACTTAAATATAGAAACAATATATAAAAGTGAGACGACACCTTGTCAGAATTCCATGGATTCACCGTGCGGGTACCGGGTCCATCTTGCTGTAGGGAGAGGAGCTTCAACAGTGTCTGGGACTTGGGACCCAGGTGTAGGTTTAAGGGGCCCCTATCAAACACGCGTTAAACGCTCTCCTCCACTGTGCAAGCTCCTCTCTCTAAATAAACAAATTTGGAAACGAACCTATTAGGGCTGCCTTCGACCCACGTTTCAAGAATTAACTGATGTTAGTTCTTGGCAAGCCCAAGTCTTTTAGCAGGTTGTATGGAGATTTGGCTGTTATACCCCTCGCTTCTACTTCTACCGCGTTCAAATTTACAATGATCCTATTCTTAGTGATGAGATCTAAGATTTTCGCGAGTTTTATTCATTTAAATGAAACTAATATTTTTCGGATATACTACGCGGATTTTATCACATCTCGTCTGCCCGTGATCACGATTGCTGAAAAGTAACCGAAACGTCGGGATTATGTAGTTTTTTAAAATAATAAAATCCGCGTAGTTTCACTATTCTTAGTGACTTCATTTTTTCAATATTTTTCAGATTTTCCTTAATATGGTGGTAAATTTCTTCAAGATTACCTGTTACAGTTATTTATTATTTCGAAACGTAATATATGAAGTAAGTATCAGTTTAAATGGTGATAATATCTTTATTTTATTATATTTCTTAAGTAATTAAAAAAGCTTTTGTATATTTTTATAAGACAAAAAAATGTTTACAAACTGAATGAAAAATTGTCGGGGATAGTGTAAATCCGCGTAACCAGCATTAGATAATTCCGCGTATCTGTTTTCAAAGTAGTTTTACGGAGGAAGTTATAGACTAAAAAATAATATTTTAATTTATTCTTGATTTGCACTATCCCCGACGAAATAATACTACTGTAATTTGTACCAGAAATCTGTCTAATAAACAAATAAACAAAACTTTCAAATACGTTTGTCAATAGATGTACATTTAACACAAGGTTTTATTTTGTTCCAGGATGTATATTATAAAGATTTTTATTTAATTTCAATAGGTGTAATACTAATATGCTGTAACATCTTATTACCGGGTGTCATATGTGAAACAGTTAAAAGGGAATATGAATATTTCAAATCGATTTGCGCTTGGAAGCTTCTTCATAGTAATGGTAATAAAATATATATTTTTTTTCTATTGACTTAATTCTTAATTTTTTCATCTAGTATTAGTTGTTGTTGTAACTTATTTTCAGCACTATATTGAAAAATAAATAAAACTCTACATTGGTGAACTAAATGTTCTGCGATTGAGAATTATTTTTCAAAGACTATCTTTGAAACAAAAAGGTAGAAGGGAAAAACGATGTTACAAAGTTTTTATAATACTACTACCAAACATTTTCATCAGTCTTATTGCTTTAAAAACAGATTGACTTAGTGCTAGATAACTTTAAGATTGTTAGAGCAAATGAAGAAATTTTGTAGAAACGAGCTTATAAATTAGCATACGTACGAAATTGTTTGAAGTGTTTAAAAAATAAACTGAGTAATAGTCGAAAATATTAAGACTCCTTCGCAGAAATTAAGTTACATGTCGCTGTCTTAATTGTCTATAGAAAGAAAAATATAACTTATCATGACATTTTAAAATTTTAATTCGAATGAAGTGGAAAAATAAAATAAAAAGACGAAATTAGAAATAAATTAGCAAAAATTAATATTTTTAAAAATTATACATCCGGATAGAGTGACGTTATATTATAGGAGGGACACAACATATAATTTATTAAGGGGAACCTTTTTCCGTATTTCTGAAACAACTTTTTTTTTGCCATAACTCAAAAAAAAAATTATTTTAAGGGACAGTTATTGTTTAATTATTTTTAATAAAATTCTTATGGGTAACGGATGAACATTTAATTCCTTCTTTTAGATGACGAGATGCGGTTCGTGCTGTGTGAAGCTTTGGAATATTTAGAATTGAGACCACCCTATATAACCGTATACAGATTATTTTCACTAGATATTTCTCTTATAAGAAGTTTTTTAAATGTTTGCTCTACTTATATTATTGTATTGCTACAAACTGTATTTTAATAAAGGTTTTTAAATTGAAATATTATTTTTACCTTGTTTTTTAATTTGTGTTTAACAAAAATCTCGTACGTTTGTTACATGAATGCCTTTATTTCCTTTAAAAGTTCAACAAATTTTTAAGAAAACTTGTAAAATCGGTCTATTCTTTAGAATGTTTTTGCTATATTTGATAGTATTTGTTTAATTGTCGATCTTGTTAATGTACAAAGTATGAGATGTAGTTCTGTAAACTTAGATATAAGGGGAAATAATATTCGTCCCCAGAAGAAATTTGGTAGGTTAAAAGGGAATACGAATATTTACAATCATTTTGCCCTTGGAATCTGCTTCAATGTAACGGTAATATGATAAAATCGTAGTTACTTTGTTGAATTATTGATGTTGCCTATTCTGACAGTAACACTTTTCGTATGGAGCAGTACCGCTGGTTTTTATGAAAATTTGGATGGCATCTGACGGTTATTGTGATTGTGGCTATTCATTAGAGGGTCGTTAGCGGTAGGAGCATACTTTATATATTGTATCACAAAAGTAAGGCCTTCTGAAATAAGGATTTCTCAACAATATAGATTAAGACTAAGGTCCAGATGCTTTCAAAGTTAAAAACTGGATTCCAATGTGGTTTTTTAGAAAAGTTGTACAAAAAAACATTTTGACTGTGTCTTCTCGTGATAATGGTAGCTAATATACAATCAAAACATGAGAAAAATGTAGAATACGAGAATTTAAACTCAAAGACGAGTATTTATTTCTGTACTCTTGAAAGTCTTAGATATCATTGAAATGTAAATAAATGAGCTGCTTTAATTTCAAAGCTTTTATATTAAATGTAACCGTATGTGTTCTATTTTTACAAAGTCGTAGTAATATGGGCCCAAAAAATATACATATTTTTATACAAAGAAAATTCTATTTTCAATATAAAGTCGGTATACAGAAGAATAATAAACATATTGTTTATTATATAAAGATTTTTATCTATAGCTATATGATATAAAAAGATATGGATCAAATGCTTTTAAGTCGTGACATGTTTATTAGTTAAATTCAAATGTGAATTATATTGTATCTGGCGATATGATCGAGTTGTATTAGAAGTAGCTGTTAAAATGCTTCTAGCCAAGAAATTGCATAAGTTCTTTGTGAAATTATTTTCCGTTGATAATATTCTGAAAGTGAGACTGTTGATGGGATTTTATCACGATGTTTCTGATTCGGAATATTATAAATCTATTATGAAGGTTTACTGTGTAGTGTTGAGTACTGTAACAATCGGCTTAGGCATATTTATATTGAGCTTAGTTTTGGTCAATAAATATATCGAGTTTACTTTTCTCGGTGTTGCATTTACCTGTGTAGGTCTCGTAGAACGTTTTATATACGTGTCCATAAGTTTATTAACAAGAGAAACATCTTTTCATAGATATTGTACTTGTATAAAAGTAATTGATAAAAGTCTAGGGAGAAGTGTAAGACTCCAGTCTTTATTTGTTATATTTCCTTTTACCATTATGTTGTTCCATTTCTTTTATATTATAGACGAATTATTTGGGCATAAAAATTCTTACATCTTTTTAAGTGTACATTTTCTTGTAATCCTTAACAGTATGATAAATGCTATAACAATAACAACATTTAGTTTGTATTTGGAAAGGATTAAAATTATTAGGAAATTATTAAGTAAACATTTAAAAACGACAAATAATACGTGTGTCGTACAAAAATATATATTATCATATAAGCATTTAGTAAAAAATCTACAGAATAACGTTGGTACAGCTGTGTTTAATGTGAGTACTATAATATAATATTAGTTGTTTTTTCGTTCTAAAAAGTTACTTAGAAACAATATATAAAGGTTAATATTATTTTTCAGATATTTCTTAATATGGTTGTAAATTTCTTCAAGATTACCTGTTACTGTTATTTAATGTTGCGAAACATTATATATGATGTGAGTATCAGTTTAAATAGTGATATTATCCTTATTCTATATGTCGAACTTATTTTAAAAAACTAAATGTCAAATTTAAATGAAACTAGAATTATTCGGATTTACTACGCGGATTTTATTATTTAAAAACTACATAATCCCGACGTTTCGGTTACTTTGCAGCAACCGTGATGACGGACACCTCGTCTGCCCGTGATCACGGGATTATGTAGTTTTTAAATAATAAAATCCGCGAAGTAAATCCGAATAATACTAGTTTCATTTAAATGAATACTCGCGAAAATCTTAGATCTCATTAAATATCAAATTGTATATTATCCATGTAATGTGTCTCATAAAAAACACGGTTTGCAAATACGTTTGTTAAAATGCATATGAACATATAACACAAGTTAAATTTTGTTCGCAGAATGTTCACGACAAAGAGTTTTATTTAATTTCAATAGGTATGATACTAATATGTTCTACAATTTTATTACCTGGCGTCTTATGTGAATCAGTTAAAAGTGAATATGAATGTTTAAAATCAATTTGCGCTTGGAAACTTCTTCGATGTAACGGTAATGAAATAAAATCTTATTAATTTTTTTGCTATTCGCCTAATTCTAACTTTTTTATCTAGTATAAGTTGTTCTTGTAACTTATTATAAGAGTTTCATTGCAGACATTCTTTTATTCTATGTAATTTATAAGAAAAATAAATAAAACTCAACATTCGTCAGTGAGTTAAATGTTCTGCAATTAAGGATTATTTTATACATTTATATCAAACTGATTTTCAGATTTTTTTTGCAGCGACCGTGAGCACGGGCAGACGAGATGTCTGAACTGTCAGTTAGTTTTGTTATTTGTCATCTACCGCTAAAGATTTCTTAATTTCATAGCGTACCTCTCTGAATGCCTGCAGAATTAGTTCACTGTATCTTGAGGTGTTGCGGTGTGGTCACGGACATAGGATTTTATCTTTTTTATGAGGAGGTCCCAGATGTTCAATGGACTCCAGTCATCTTCTCTATTGAAATTGCGATGTTTTTAAATTTCAACAGCCTTGCGAATTAGTTGGTATGTACCTGCCTTAACGAGCGAGGATCTGTTGTTTGTCGAACCGAGTGCAGTAGCCTGGTTTATCCATTGTGTGTCCACATACTGCTGACTTTGACGCGCACCTATTTTTAATATCCGAGACTTCTCTTATACCGATGCTTCTCTTTATCAGTCCAATGTATGACAAGCCAATGACACAGTCACAATCAAGTTTGTATACACCCGCTTGTTGAAAAGGAATAGTATCCTTAATTGGTCTTACGAATTGGGTCTCGTTCTTGTGTGATTTGTATATTCTTTGGATGGAAAACTTCTCCAAGATGTTTCCTATTCTGTCAGTAACTCCCTTTCCACATGATAATATGGTAGTTTGTCACTTTTTTGTCAACCATTGTTGGCTTCAAGTTGTTGCTGCGATGCTGGTAAGGGACGGGCAGATTGTTGGATGTTAGGGTATGTTTTACATACTGCAGCTCAGCCTCATGGTCAACATTACAAAGGTGTTGTTCTATCTGAAACAAAGATTTGCTAGCGGTAGTCTCGTCATTTTCATCATCTTATTGTTTAAAAATACGATAAATTTAGTGCTAAAGAACATTAAGATAATCAGAGTAAATGAAGAACAGAAAAATTACGAGCTTATAAATAACATATGTATAAACGAAATTGTTAAGAGTATATTAAAAAATAAACTGAGTACCTCGTTCACACCTTGTCTGCCCGTGATCACGGTTGCTGCAAATTAACCGAAACGTCGGGATTATGTAGTTTTTTAAATAATAAAATCCGCGTAGTAAATCCGAATAATACTAGTTTCATTTAAATGAATACTCGCGAAAATCTTAGATCTCATTTTGGATATGTTTCTGTATGGATTTACTTTGTCTTTTCTTTTTGAATGCTCTAAATGACTTGTGATATTTATTTCATTTCTTTTTTAGATGACGAGATGCGGTTCGAATTGTGTGGAGCTTTGGAATATTTAGAATTAAGAACACCTTATATAACAGTTTATAGATTATTCTCGCTGGATATTTCTCTTTTAATAAATTTTTTAAATGTTTGCTCTACTTATATTATTGTATTGCTACAAACTGCATTTTAATAAAGATCTTCAAATTGAAACATTACCTTGTTTTTTAATTTGTGTAAAAAATATCGTACGTTTGTTACATGAATTCCTTTATTTCCTTTAAAAGTTCAACAAATTCTTAATAAAATTTGTAAAATCGGTCTATTCTTTAGAATGTTTTTGCTAAACTTGATAGTATTTGTTTAATTGTCGAATTTGACAATGTACAAAGTATGAGATGTAGTTCTGTAAACTTAGATATAAGGGGAATTAATATTCGTACCCAGAAGAAATTTGGTAGCTTAAAACGGAATACGAATATTTACAATCATTTTGCGCTTGGAATCTTCTTCAATGTAACGGTAATATGATAAAATCGTAGTTATTTTGTTGAATTCATGATGTTGCCTATTCTGACAGCAACTTTTTTCGTATGGAGCGGTACGGCCGGTTTTTATTTGGATGACTTCCTACGGTTAATGTGATTGTGGCAATTCACTAGAGGCCTTCTGAAATAAGGATTTCCCAACAGAGGAGATTAATCTAATTTGCAGATAGTTTGAATCATAAAGACTGTTTTGTTGTGTACTTTTATTATAAATTTTTACAGCAAAAAAAAAACGTTCACAATGTGTCTTCTCGGGATTGCGGTTGCTAAAATATTAACAAAACATGGGGTAAAATGTATGAATGTAGAATTCGCAAAAGTCAAATTCAAAAATAAATATTTATTTAAGTGTATACTCTTGAAAGTCTTAGATATCATTAAAATATAAATGTTGTGAACTCCTTTAATTTCAAAGCTTTTATATTCAATGTAATTTTGAAGACGGTAGAGCCTGGCTGTGGTCAAATTAATTTTTTCAAGACTGTATCTATTTAAAGCTCTTAGCTTATAATTTTAAATTAATTTTAATGAAATATATTCAAATCCTAGCAATTCCATTACTCAGATTGCAACCTTAAAAATAAAATATTTAGTTATTCTCTACATCTTGTAAACTGTTTTTTTTTGTTAATGTTTACTTTAGCATCACTTCATTACATGTAATTATTCATTTATTGGCCTGAATACTTTAGAAGCTGTCACTAAGTTGTTTATCTTTTTCGAATAAAGTTCTCAACTTCCTTTTCTTATAACGAGTCGAAGAAATATTAACTAAATAATCAATTAAATTTTAAAAATCTTCTTGCGCATTAACTTTCATTTAAGAATTAAATGAAAAACCAGTGTGGCAATTAATCGAGTTTCTATCCAAGAAATTGCATGAGTTCTTTTTGATTTTTTTTTTCCGTTGATAATATTCTGAAAATAAGACTGTTAATGGGATTTTATCACGATATTTCTGATTCGGAATATTATAAATCCATCATGAAAGTTTATTGTGTAGTGTTGGGTACTGTAACAATCGGCTAAGGCATATTTCTGTTGAGCTTAGTTTTTGTTAATAAATATACCGAGTTCACTTTTCTCAGTGTTGCGTTTACCTGCGTGGCTCTTGCAGAACGTTTTATATACGTGTCCATAAGTTTATTAACAAGAGAAACATCTTTTCATAGATATTGTTCTTGTATAAAAGTAATTGATAAAAGTCTAGGGAGAAGTGTAACATTCTAGTCTTCGTTCGTAGTATTTCCTCTTGCTATTTTATTTATATTTATATTATCTTGTTCCACATTTTATTATAGACGTATTTTTTTGTTATGAACATTATAACTTTCATTTATGTATACATTTTGTTGTAATCCTTAACAGCATGATAAATGTCATAACAATAATTACATTCAGTTTAATTTTGGAAAGGATTAAAATTAATGACATCTAAGATTTTCGCGAGTATTCATTTAAATGAAACTAGTATTATTCGGATTTACTACGCGGATTTTATTATTTGTCATGGACATTCACACCTCGTCTGCCCGTCATCACGGTTGCTGCAAAGTAACCGAAACGTCGGGATTATGTAGTTTTTAAATAATAAAATCCGCGTAGTAAATCCGAATAATACTAGTTTCATTTAAAGGATTAAAATTGTTAGGTAATTATTAAATAAATATTTAAACACAACAAATAATACGTGTTTCATACAAAGCAATATTATCATATAAGCATTTCTTACATAATCTACAGAATAAGTAAGGACAGTTGTGTTTAATGTGAGTATTAAAATATAATATTCGCTGATGTTTGGTTATTAAAAGTTACATTGAAACAATATATTAAAGTAAATTATATTTTTCAGATCTTACTCAATATGGTCGTAAATTTCTTCAGGATAAGCTTTTACTGATATTCATTATTGCGAAACGTAATATTATATAAAGTCAGTCTCAGTTGATATCGTGATAATTGTCACCTTACTTTTTAAACCTTCAATATCTAATAAATTTATTCATGATAATTACATTATAGGATTTTTTTTACTTTATAGAACAGCTTTAGCACATTATATAAGAATAAAAAGTTTACAAACTAAACCACCAATAGCACTTTACAAACTTCATGACAAATAGCATACATCCATATAATAAGTCTCATAAAAACACGAAATCCAAATACGTTTGTCAATATATGTATATATAACACAAGTTAAATTTTGTTCACAGCATGTACATGTGTATAAAATATAGAGTTTTATTTATTTTCAATAAGTTTAATACTAACATGTTCAACCATTTTATTACCTAGTGTCTTATGTGAAGCAGTTAAAGGGGAATACGAATATTTAAATTGATTTGCGCTTGGACACTTCTTCAATATAAGGGTAATAAAATTAAGTTTTATATATTTCTTCTTTTCACCTTATTCTAACTTTTTCATCTAGAATTAGTTGTTGCTGTAACTTATTTTAAAGCTACATTAAACACATTCTTTTATGCCATGTGATTTGTTGGAAAAATGAACAAAGCTCCAACAGTCGTCAGTGAAATTAATGTTCTGAAATCGAGAATTATTCTTTAAAAATTATTTATGAAACAAAAAAGTAGAAGAGAAAAAAAAAATATGTAACAAAATTTATAAAATACGACCAAACATTCTCATCAATCTTTTTATGTAACAATCCGATAAACTTAGTACCAGAGGACAAGACAACACAGTTAGACTTAATGAAGAACATTAAAAAAATATTAGCTTAAAAATAAACATACATACGAAATTGTTGCAGTTAGGTAATTAATGTTCGAGAAAGAAAAGGTTAAATTTATAAGTACCTATTAATGACGTATTGTAATATCTTTCATTATTATGAAATATTCAACGTTTGTCTTGGGTGTCGTTAAAAACTCCGCTTACACTGATTACAAATTGGGGCTTGAAGCTATTTGGCTCACTATCAATTAATTGTCAACGATAAGTGACGCTGGCGACATAATTTTCTTTGGAATATTTATGAAGGGGGAGAAATCTATTCTCATACTCTCATTTTTCTGTGTTTATTTTATTTTATTACGACCTTCCTAGATCGTCTGTGTTTATGTATTTTCAAAATGCTCGTGAATTGTGATGTCTGCGCCACACATTCAAAGTGAATTGAATGTGTGGCATACAAATATCAACAAATGTTATTCTAAACATTTTTTTGGCCATAACGCAAAAGAATAAGTTTTTAAACAGGACAGCTATTATAAAATTTTATTAAAATTTTTATAGGATATGGATTATTATTTAATTACTTTTTTTTAATGACAAGATGAGATTCATACTATGTAAAGCTTTGGAATATTTAGAATTGAGACCACCGTGTATAACCGTATACAGATTATTTTCGCTAGATATTTCTCTTATGAAAAGTTTTTTAAACGTTTGCTCTACTTATGTTACTGTTTTGCTACAAACTGTCTTTCAATAAAGCTATTTACATTGAAATAATATTTTTACCTAAATTTTATTTTAAAATACAGTTGCTTTTGAAAGGTGTATATATTTTTTTCTTCTGTCACATTTTTAAGAAAACCTGTTGTGAAATACATGGATCTATTCTTTAGTATGTTATTGTTATATTTGAAAGTATATCTGACATAAAATCTAGTGATTTTTTTTTAATCTAGGAGTATTTACCAAATGTGTACCGAATGCTTACACCAATGCTTATCAAAGATTTACTTACGTTATTTGTAAAAATACGTTATATATTCACTCGAATTAAAATAAGTAAAATAATAAATTTGACCCATATACTAATGTTTTATATTTTCTGGTAAATATATATCGGAGCAATTGTTATTATTTGAATAACTAATAATTGAGGGTAGTTGAAATTATCAGGTGTCACCCGCATAACCACCTGTGTAGCCACCTGTGCAAGTGTAGTCACAACAATGTTGGTATAGATAGAGGCTTACAGGAGAGACAGTACAGATTACTGGGAGTCTCGATTGAGTCGTTGCATGGATCGGACCTCTTCGAAGTAAGGTATTCGTCAAATCGTGTACGAGTTTACCTACAAGAGTCTGAGATCCTGATGACCTTCAAGAATAAAGCCATCGGTGACGTCAATTGTACTGCCGTCACTCTTCTCAAAAACTACAAAGTTAGCTAAATACAGATTTTGTAATTATTTAATTTTGGGTTTCTTTCATGTCATAACTTTTTTAAGTCATGATAAAAGGAAGGAATAATAATAATTTGGCAATTCAACATTTGCGTCAATTTTAATACTCTAATAGATTTTTGAGTAAAATAAAATTGTTTAACAGATTTTTTTTTAATTTCGACGATTTCGTATTTATGGGCCAAATATTGAGACTATTTCAGAATCTCAAATGTAGAAATATAAAGTGATGGTTATATTTCTCTAAATTTTAATTTTTTTAAACTGTACAAGATATGAAAAGATATTCATGGCACCGAAAACAATTAAAAAGGCTCCCGGGGTGAAAATTATTTAATTAGAATTTAATTTATATTTTTTTTTTCGAAACAGTTTACAGTATCAACACAAACTATAGATTTAAATTACAATCATTCAAGGCACACATTAAGATACAATTATGCTTTTTTATTACTTTTGAGGGCATCCCAATTTATATACGCTTTTTTCATTAATTATAATGGTTTTAATTTTAGATATGATCAAACTGATGGTGACAAAGCAAATGGTGTGGATCGGTATAATATTTCTAAAAAAATAATATTAATATATATAGTGTTCATACCGAGTTGAAAATAATAAAGTTATAATTTTTTAAATTTTAAATAATATTATAATAATATATTTTTTAATTTTTTCAATGATTTGATAGTATTTTTCACACAAACGTAAAACAATTATAATACCTAGATATAATGAAATTAAGAAGATAGAAAGAAGGTAATGTATTTTCTTTGTAAATTTGTAAAGTGAATTAGAAATAATCAATGTATTTAAATCTTAGTAGAATATTAATATTTGTCAGAGTGGTAACAATAGAATAAATTAAACTTTACATTGTATTTGATCATATTGCTTTATAAATAGATATTATGGCTCTCGGGCGCCGTCTCCTACGACTTGTGGCGCCGACTAAGTACATTATAATTTATACCAACTACGTAATATTAGAGTTCAAATTTGCATAAAGAGAATTATTTACTGTTCAAGACGACAAAATCATAAGAATAAATTTATTTTAAAACAGAGTAAACATTTTCAATTAAGTTTATTTTCACGTATGTTACGTGGAAAAACATGTGAATTGTATTAACAGATTTGAAATATCACACGCGACATGGTTACTTATATTACCAAATATATATTGCCGCAACTTAACCCGCTCTAAAGTAGGTTTATAAGGTAGATAACATTGTAAAAACTTATAAAAATAATGTTTAATTATTAAAACATTACACACAAATAACATTATTTATTCTCATGGCGATCGTTTTTTATGTGTCCGGCCATCTTATCTATGGTTCAATACTTTTTCGTACTTTAGAAATATGGAAACGAATTTAGGTAATTGGGTTTTTGAAAGAAAAATTGTGATAAATGGAAAGATCATATATAAGTATTATAACAAAATTATGTTTATTTATTTTTTTTCGGTTTATTAAAAAAGTTATATCAACTAAAAAAATAAATTTTTGAATTCAGGACCGAAAACATGACGACAGTTCCCGAGCGCGGGTGACGTCACAATGTTAATTTCTTCTCATTGTAGCACACAGCTGATGCAGTGTTTTGACGTTAAACAATATCTCGTTATTATCGTCAATATATCGAAAAATATATTAAAAATATCGAACCTTCAAAGTTATACTACAAAAACAATTCCCGAAAAAAATATTTTTAAATGTTCCTCAAGATGTTAAACGTCGTAATCGATGGTTCCAAGCAGTGCGACGGCCTTATCCCAAAACAATATTTATTTTATATATATATTTTATTTTCTGTTGTTGTGAAGATCATTTTGATGTAATTATTTTATAATAATATAGTAATCAATAAATATTTATGTAAACGAATAAATTTAATAAATAGAATTCAATAACAAAAATTTTTCAACTGAACTCCAAATCATAACTTTAAAAGTCATAGCATTAAAAAAATTATATGAATAATTCAAAATATATCCACCTTAGGTATATTATCGAAATCAGCTTTTATAAATCCTTAATTTTGGATATTTTCACGAAGCTGTTGACACTATCTTAAAATTCTTTTAACATTGTGACGTCATAAGCATGGCAACCAAAAGTGGCGAGTTCTTAGTTACGTGGTTATTTTATTAATTTTTAATTGTTAATAATTAATTGAATTTTTTTTAAGTTTCTCGCAACAATTATAAATATAGTTTATTTTAAAGTTTTGAAATAAATAAAAAAAAGGATAATTTTTTTTCTTTTCAAAAATCCAATTGTGATGAAAGGAATGTTGGTTATTGTCATTAATTCTCAATTCTTTTATTAATTCAGGTACTCTCATTCAGCTAAGGTACTGTATGCGTACTTTCTGTGACAGGTTTGTATAGAACTACTCGCGCCAGCCAACATATGATATTCACCAACTGAAACTGAGCTAAATTGTGATGTACAATATAATGTATGACGTCGTTAATAATTTTCTCAATAACTAATATTAATATTATATAATAACATATTAATAATAACTTTCTTAACGTTTAAGAAAAAGTATTTAATTTAGAGTACTAACCGAGTAAATAATTTAAACTATTAATTATTATCTTTCTCAGATTGCAACTTAAAATATTTTTTAGTTAAGTTTTTTAAGTAACTTACGTTTTATTACCCCTTTAGTTCTAGCTGCGCGTAGTAGTGTGTTAGACAAAAAAAGGTAAAACTCAAAAATTATGTATTTGGCTTCATACCATTATGTACGTATAATATAAAAATAACTGTGGTTTTTTTTCAATGTCCCTCAAAACAATAAATAGTTCTAAGCAGTTCAAAAGCTTAATCACAAAAATTTTTTTTTTTTCAATTTTTGTTGTTGTTGTCATTTTTTTTAACACCCACCCCCACAACCTCCTCTGAGGTGGGATATTGTAAAATTAGTTCATAAATTATTTTTACATCACTTACAGAAAAGTCAAATAAAATTTGGACGCTTTAGGGACTATAGCTTAAAATGTTCATTATTGTTGGAGAAGAATTATTACAAAATTCGCTCATAGATAATTTCTACATCAAATAAATAAGATTTCTATTAAATTTGGAGCAAATAGCTATATTTTAAAGCGGGATTTTTAATTCTTGACACTTCTGCAAGAGCCCTTGTGGGTGGAAATTTCTAAAAATGTTCTTAGCTGACCTCTATTCGTGGAAAGTAATATTTCTACAAAATTTCAAGTCCCTCGGCCTTATGGTTCCAATGATATTGTAATGAGTCATTATATCGGTGTAAATCTCATATATATATATATATATATATATATGTCGCGCCGACAGCCTTCTCGTATCGAAAATATTCCTTTTCGTGTATTCGTTCATTATAATTGTTTTCAAATTACCCACTTCACCAATGTTAATAATTTTATTAATACATCAGGTGATTAGTTTTTTCCAAGTACCCACAATTGTAATACAGAATTTACCATATAAAAGTCAAAGCATAATCGTACTGAATTCATTCTACATTGGTCGCTCTTAGGAGCCACAATGGTAGAATCTCTGCTATACAATTCTTGACATTCATTGTAAGAATTTGTTAGCAATAAACAAGTATCATTTTGAGTAAAGACTATCTTTGCTTCGAAATGGAAGCCTGTCCATCGTCATCGGTACTTAACGCCCAGACTCTAAAGCCTTTTAAAGGACTAGGGTCCTGGCCAAGGTTCCACGAGGATCCCCTCGCTCTCACATCAGAAGCAGGGACGTCTCACGCTACACTTTCAACCGCCGGATCGTCTACATGAAATCGCCTTATTCAACATACAACTCCGCACGTTTTTGAAGACTCGAATACCAACGACAAATTCAGCCAAAAAACTGCCGTTTGTGGAAGTTGCTATTGAAAATGCAGGTGACAAAATTAAGTATAGAATTATGAACGTAAGTACTCATTCCGTACCTAAACTGATTTTTGTAGCTGCCACTGCAAGATTAAAAAGGAGAGTTAACGATGGTTATCACAATGGAACCTTCCGTTCCATTTCAAACTATTAGATCTTGTCATTTAATCATCGGATCTGGCTTATTTTGCTATAACTGCAAAACAACGTCACCCTTAGGATGCTATTTCAACGGTAATGTCAATTACTAAAGATATTTCCTCGCAATAAGTGAACATCGGAAGTCCTACATTCACCACTATGGTAAAACAAGTTCAAAATTTATCTCTTATTGCCCTTTTTGATAGTGGTACTGGTTGTGCCGTTATTAAAGAATCGTTTCAAAAAAAAAAAAAAATCCTTAGTCGTCATTTACTAACGAACTAGATGGGGTCGGTTCGGTTCTACTCATATTCCTTTCGGATAGTACTATAATCAGTTTGTTTTGTCAACTCATGAACTTTCTGTTGAGATGTTCTTGGGAACAAATTTTTAGAGAAAAACGGCCTCACCGATATTGTTACATATGGGGCTGGTATTGGTTTCGTTCTTAAACATGATCTATTTAAAAACTTCAACGTAGTCATTCACAAATGATGATTCACAGAATTATAGACGTAATAAATAATAGTTAATACCTTAGACGAAAAATAATCATCAGCTTAATCATTTGCTTTTTGAACGTATGTTCGCCGATGGCTTCGGTAATTTTTTGATTAATATTGAGTGCTCTTTCTTCAAAAAAATGTGTTGAATATCTCTGTAACGTAATTTCAAATGGAAGAGTGCGTCCCAGCAAACCAAAGCAAAAAAAAAAAATTCTATAAAATCTTCTATTTCCAGAACCATTAACCAAGAATTACGATTCAACGGTCTTGCAGGGTGTTTTGGAAAGTTTATTCCCAATTTTTGTATAAAACAACGCCTTAAACCAATCATGGAGGAAATAATTGAAAGGAATTCTAATATTGACTCGTTTTCTAGAAGACGAGGTCATCAAGAAAACCATAGATAATCCCATTATCGCACCTCAACAGTTAACAGTTGTACCAACTGCTTTCAAGTATAGTTTTATATATGCTTATCATAATTCTCTTCGACATATTGGGTGGAGGAAAACTTCGTTTAAAATAATTCGCACTTTTATAAACAACCGGTTTATCTGTAAAAATGTTTAAAAGTTTATCAGTATCAAGACACCTCAGATTGCATTCCATACCAAATCAGTCTTCGGCATTTGAAGTTATCCGCGTGTACGTTGCTATACCAAAAGACAAACGCATTATCGTGAATATTACTGTCTTTTCCAAATACGTGTTATTATATCGTGCATAGAAAAAAAAGCCATTATAGTATTTTGGCAGCTTTAGAGCAAGTGATGCTTTTATTTGGTAATTTATTTGGTACACCAAAAGAAATATAATCGTCGACGGGGATAGCTGTTAGGAGAGCTTAAAACTTTTTGTGATAGTTTTGGAATTAGTATTTACTCCGTATAGCCAGGTATTAGCCGAGCAAATGGATCAGTAAAGCGCGTCAAGTCAATCTTGAAAAATTGTTTAGTGATGATCAAGAAATAGGTCACTTCTGAATGGCATACTGCATTGGATTTTAGCTAATGTTAAAATTGTACAAGTCATAAAACATTAGCATTTCTCCATATTATCATCACTGCTCCATATTATCATCACTGCTCCATATTATCATCACTGCTCCATATTATTATCACTGCTCCATATTATCATCATTGCTCCATATTATCATCACTGCTCCATATTATCATCACTGCTCCATATTATCATCACTGGTCCATATTATCATCACTGGTCCATATTATCATCACTGGTCCATGTTATCATCACTGGTCCATGTTATCATCACTGGTCCATGTTATCATCACTGGTCCATATTATCATCACTGGTCCATATTATCATCACTGCTCCATATTATCATCACTGCTCCATTATCATATCTAAATTTAATTAACGTAGATGGGAATATAACATTAGACCTAGGTCTTGGGGAACCCTACGAGATTTATAAAATATTTGATAATGACCGTTATTTTGCTAAGCATGTTGCAGGAAGAGGAAAACCACGAAAAATTGCTAAAAGCAACTAACCCACACGAACGGATGGCAGTATCGCACATTGATGAGTGTGATGACAACAAGCTTACGAACACCAACTGAAACAACATCTACCAAATTCTCCAAAACTCTACAGGTTCTCTGACACGTACAGGGCCTCTGTCACGTGTAGTATATGCGCATCTGAATCTACAAACCGATGGCATGACACGTGTAGTGTATGCACATCACAACATCTACAAAATTCTACAAACCGATGGCATGACACGTGTAGTGTATGCACATCACAACATCTACAAAATTCTACAAACCGATGTCATGACACGTGTAGTGTATGCACATCACAACATCTACAAAATTCTACAAACCGATGTCATGACACGTGTAGTGTATGCACATCACAACATCTACAAAATTCTACAAACCGATGTCATGACACGTGTAGTGTATGCACATCACATCTACAAAATTCTACAAACCGATACTACCGAGTGTATGCACATATAGACTTCTCCAAAATTCTAGCCGCATCCTTACATCAAAAATCGAAAGAGATTTCTAGAAATATTCAGATTTGATTTCGAAGTCACAATATATTATGAGAACTAGACGTTGGCGCTGAGCACGCACCAACCGTCAGTATGGCCGTGTCGCGCCGACAGCCTTCTCGTATCGAAAATATTCCTTTTCGTGTATTCGTTCATTATAATTGTTTTCAAATTACCCACTTCACCAATGTTAATAATTTTATTAATACATCAGGTGATTAGTTTTTTCCAAGTACCCACAATTGTAATACAGAATTTACCATATAAAAGGCAAAGCATAATCGTACTGAATTCATTCTACATTGGTCGCTCTTAGGAGCCACAATGGTAGAATCTCTGCTATACAATTCTTGACATTCATTGTAAGAATTTGTTAGCAATAAACAAGTATCATTTTGAGTAAAGACTATCTTTGCTTCGAAATGGAAGCCTGTCCATCGTCATCGGTACTTAACGCCCAGACTCTAAAGCCTTTTAAAGGAATAGGGTCCTGGCCACGGTTCCACGAGGATCCCCTCGCTCTCACATATATATATATATATATATATATATATATATGTGAGAGATATAGATAGATATTATTGCGACCGATAAGTGAGACATCCAGTTGCCTTTTCCCTGTTCCCACCCTTTCCTCCCCCTCTTCCCCAATCAAGGATGACAAAGCATCCGTAAAAGTATGTTACGGATGACCTTGGGCGACGATACTACCCTACTACTACTACTACCATTAGCTAAGCCGTCTACTCCCTTTGTCACATATAAAAAAAAATAATAATGTTTATTTAAATCGTTTGATAAAAACTATCTGGCTTGAAACGGCCTGACTAATAAGTCATCAGTGTAGCGTAACCATATAAGTCTACATATATTTCCTTAAGTATTGAAAATTTTAATGTAATTAATTCTATAGAAGCGTGTCCTTTTTTTGTTAACGCGGTGAAAGGTTTTATACCTACTCCTCCGTCTAGGGGAGATGGAGGCTCTTATGTGAGATTCACGTGCCCGAAGAAAAGCACCAGCGGTCATTCTCACTCCCCGCCTAGTGATAGAAGCGTGACCTAACTCGTCCTATTTGCTTAATACGCAGAAGTTAGGTAGTAAGAGCACCTGTTGATAGTTGCTGGCAAAAAGCTTAAAGATGGTTGATAACTCAAGATTTCTGGAATTTGGCTAAAAACAACGGATATGTCATTGTTTATGAAGCATTTGGATTGCAATTTCCACTGATTCGGCTTATTTCCCTTTTATATCTGTATAATATTCGTCAGTATATTAAATACAATAGGAACCAATATAAATCAATTCAATTATATAAAATAGTACAAGTTTACACACAAAACAAGAACTACCTATAAAGCAAAATGGATTAATTAATTGCTTATTTAGTATGTTCCTCATGTGGCCTCTACTATAAGAAATAAAATGTCGAATAATATACACTTTGTTTTATTGAAGTTATTTTTATGATAGTTTACATTGTATATGATTATGACTGATACTAATAGATTTTCTACCTTGATAAGTATGAGTCTTGATAAAAATGTAAAATTCCATCGATAGCGTAGTAATCTATCAGTTATAAAATATTAGCATCTTTATTAGTATAATAAATGATTTTTGTGTTCTCGTAACTAAATAGTTTTTCACTTTCAAATAAGTCAAGATGCAAATAATACGAAGTACTAAGGTAAAGTCTTTCAAATAAAATGTAGAGTATTTTTGAAGAAAATTAAACTCTCAGCCTCATTTCAATTTTATAATATAGGGTTGAAAATAAATTAATATTATTTTTGCTAAAAGCTTTATATTTTTTCAGTATTTACTATCCGGCTTCTAACATTACAAAACATTAAAGTAATTCATTTTTTTCTCATAAAGTTTGCTTTGAATTATAGGAATAAAAAACGAACATAATGTTAATCGATATTGACCCCTTTCCCCACACTTTATCCCGACTTTTATCATTAGAGTGCCTATTTTTTTATAACTTTATTAATACTTAAAACCTTAAAATATTGAATTTAATATCTTAAATGAGTTTTTTTATAAATAATTTATAGATTTATAACACGAAAGACTATATTGGATGGATATCTATTGTACAATTCAGTGTAATAATATTAATGCATACATCGCATTAGTAAAATTAAAAGGTGATTCTTTCTTATTTCGAGCAGGCATGAAATAGAACGTTCATTAATATATTCCATAATGTTGCCATGTACTAAATTAAAGCTCTTGTACGAAAATGTATGTCTAGTTAATAATATTCTAAATGTTAAGTTGGTTTGTGGGTTATACAGTGAAATACATAATTCTAAATATAAAATTATTGCAACTAAGATGTATTGTATATTAATCACTATATGTATAGCCCTAATGATTTATCTCCTATGCTTTCAGTTCTCTTATATAAATATTTACAAAGACCATATGGTCTTTGCATTTTTTTGTATAGCTTTTACGGAACATCTTTTTTTTATGAGCGTAAGCTTATACACTCGGGACTGTTCGTGTCTTAGATTTTGTTCGTTGATACAAATTAGTGTCAAGGGGTTTGGATTGACGAATCCACTTAAATGTACCTCTATTTTATTATTATATGTTTATATTTTATTTCATGCGTTGTATCCATTCTATTACTCATTGTTTACTAAAAGCTTTTATTTAGAAGTTTCTTTTAGGTTAATATTGATTGCAAACGTCATGATACATGCTCCAGCCATTATAACTTGCCAATTATTTCTTGAGAGAATGATTCTGCAAAGGAAATTGTTACTTAGGCATTTATGTAGTTTAAATAGAATTAATGTAGTGCTTAAACATGTTTTGTCATATAAAATGTTGTTGAGAAATCTTCAAGAAAATTGCGGAGCTGTTATATTTATAGTAAGTACATGATTTGCATTAAGTGTCAAGAGAATTTTGAGTTTGCACCAAAGCTCAGTCTTATGGATGGAACAACAAAAAATATCAAAATTCTGCCATACAGTTGACTCTTACAGAAATAAGTAAAGCACTAGTTTTGTAGAGATTATTCATAGAAGAGGTGAACACATTTTTTTTTCATGAGTAAGATTTCAATTTAATAGAAAAAAAACATCTTTTAGTGTTCATTTAGATAGTAAAAAAAATATCTTTAAGTCTTGCCAACTGTAAAAATCTTGAAGGTTATAAATGCAATATAAATTTAAATTATTATAAGCCTAAAAAATTTTTTTCATTTTGTAATTCTTATACTCATAAGTAAAATGCATTCCTCAGTGATATGATTAACTTTCTATTTTTTTAGATGTTTGTCAACATTACGATAAATTTATGTAAAAGTATTAATCACGCCTACAGGATTTTAAACTACACTCTACGTAATGTAAGTTTTATAGATTTTTGGAGATTCTAGTTGAACCTAGTTATTTTTCGATCAGCATTAATAGTTATTGATTATTTTAACGAGACCACTGTGTAAGCGCTTTTATCACATTTTATTAATTATGTTCAGGTTCCTATAAACCTGTCGTTTTGAAAACAGAATGAATATATTTTTTTTAAACTGTGAAATTCACATATGAAGTTCAAGTTTGAAAGTAGCTATTTACTTTGCAAGTGGACATAGCTATCGAGAGAACTTTTTAAAGAAGAACGAAAATATATTTACATCAACTTAATTAAATTTACTTCAAAAGGCCAGTTTGTCATGTCACCCGGCTTCTCTTAATACTAAAATGAATGTATTATTTGAACATTTTCACTAATAATGTGATATGACAATATACAGTGTGTATGTACATATTCGTACTTAGCAAACTAAACTAAACTGATGTCTTCTTTACAGGTTGAAGACATAATACCATTTTTGATGGTATCAACAGATATTATACTCACGTGTTGCATCACTTTGATGCCGGTTGTTTTTTGTGAATTTGCGAATGGTGAATATGAAAAAATTAAATCGATTTTGGGCTTCGAACTTCTTCGATGTGAAGGTATTTAGGTTTAAAAAAGATTAAGGGTTTGCTAACACATTGGTTAGATCTTATACTTCATAATATTATTGGATATTAAAGTTACTTTATATAAATTTTGTACATGGTAAACTAAAATAATGGGAATTTACTGAACTTGTTTGAAATTTAATTACTTTTTTTTTTGTTTCTCCTAAATATGTTAAAGATGTTCATAAAGAGTTTATGGATTCAAATAAAACATTGCTTTTATTTAAGCGAGCGTTTTAATATTTTATCTAAAATCCTGTCACCATAGTATCCGGACAGAGCCCTGTTACTAAAATGTAATGGAAAATATGAGAGATAAACACGGAAGTGCAGATTGATTAGACTATATTTTTTCTATTGACAGAAATTTATATTTACTCAAATTTACATGTATATTTACGCAAATTTACATATATATGTATATTTATACTTTTTTATTATTTTCAGATAACGTATTAAGGCTTCAGATTATTGAGGCTATCGTGTATTTGGAATATAGACCACCAACGATTACGATTTATCGACTCTTTCCGGTGAACATGTCTCTCATAACAGGCTTCATTAGCGTATGTTGCACTCAAGTAATTATTTGCTTGCAAGTCTTTTCTTAGAAGAAAACTAATATTTTCGGATTTAATACTCGATTTTAATTATTATAAATATTAAGTTATAATAATATTTATTAGGGCAGACGAAATGAGAATGACATTCTCATCTCGTCTACCAATGATCACGGTTGCTGCAAAGTAACCGAAATTTCGGAAATATGTAGATAAAATAATTAAAATCGCATAGTAAATCCTAAAATATTAGTTTTATTTAAATGAATACTGACTAAAGTATAACATGTTATTAAATCTTTTCTTAGTTTTAACGATGCATTTGAATTCATTAAAATTAGTTTTATTTAGTGTAATTATGTAAGTGTAAAATAATGTAAGTGTAAAAAATTTAGTAGTAATTTATATAGAATAATAAACTTTGTTAAAAGTCTGCCAAGCAAATGTTCTTCTCACAATTTTTGTCTTGTAAGATAGCAAGTAGGAGATAATATATTATAGACATATTCACGTTTTGCTTTGTGATAATTAAGAATAAAAGTCTAATAATATGTAACGCTTTTAAAATTTCTATCCAAGTTATCTTCTAAATATATAAAAGGTATTGATTTATTCACATTAAAATATTTTTTTCTTTTTATATCCGTATAATTAAATTTTAATTTTCAAACATACAATATATATTGAAAGTCTTAAATATGGAGTTGTTTAACTCAGTTTGACACGTTAATTTAGTATACCTACCTATCACCTCCACTAAATTACAAGACTAAGAAAATGTATTTGGCTATAAATGAAATATAACTAAATTTACTTTACATGGGGTAACCAGGAAAATCCTTATGAGGAAAAAGTCCTAGAGGTACAACTTTATCGCCGATTGGATAATCCATATAAAGATGACCAGTATATAAAACTATTAGTAAAAATTGAATTCTCTCTAAAGATTCCATTATAAACTATAGTCATTATTAATCCTTCTTCAACTGTAAGGGCTCAGCTCATAGATGATTGTAAGTAGAAGAGAGTCTGCAACACTTTGATATTGGCCAAAATATGTTTTGCTTTTACTGCTTAACTCCGCTGTTTTTTTTGTATTGAAGAGTTGAAACCAATACAAAATGAAGAAAAAGAGGTTAAGATTGCTCTTATGTGCAATAGGTCAAAAAGAAAATATTTTCTTACCATTTGTCCAAATGATAAAAAAGAAAATAGTCATTAATGTGTTAATATGCACCAAAACAAGGTGGCACTTGTTTATTTCACACTTTACTGTCGGAGAATTTAAAATATGTTAGGAAAAGCGAGATTAAAAAAACAGATTGTTGGATAGACATAGAGAAAGCTTTCGGATCGATACAAAATTAAATAATGCTATTCGCGCTAAGATGGTACAATGTTCCAACTCTAGTTAATGATATGATCGCGTTTTCTATAATAGCTAAAGAAGGACCTTCAGAATTTAAGTTACAATGAAGGACTATTTCAAGGCTGTCGTTTATCTCCTATAGTATTTGATATTGTAATTAAAATCTTTGTAGAAAAACTAATAAACAACAGAAAAAATGGGGATATCAGTTAAAGTTTAACAATAAATACACAGAATCCATTTTACCTTCGCTGAAGATCTCGCAATACTGACACGTAACCCCACTGTCACATACTCTTAGATGAAGTGGATAAATCCTGTGTGTGGACAGATGGAATGAGGACAAAACCAAATAAATGTCACTGTCTGCGTCTCGGTAGGCGGAACACAAGATATACCTCATACGATCCGGTATTGTCGTCAGGCAGTCAATTCTACGGTTACCGAAAATGCACCATTTAAATTTCTCGGTCGAAAGATTGATAATATAGATCGTACTCCATCTTTAGGAGTAATAGCTGATAGCTTTTTAAGCGACCTCAACAAGGTAGATAACCAATAGATTAGTAAAAAGTAAGTCAAAAAAGCTTGTATCTACGGTAATTGTTTAATTTCACGTTTAAAATGGTCTTTCCTCGTGTATGATTTTAATAAAAGCCTTTTGTCAAAGTTAGATGAAAGCGTTATAAAGGTGTTAAAGTTTCGGGTCGGGCTCGCGATGTCGACTGGTTCGTCAGTTTTATTCAGGGTTCGCAATAGCTTTGGAATGAGTCTAGAAAGGCCATTGGAGCTCTATAAACACCTAAGTGTTTCCAAGAGATATATCCTGGGGAAATCCCATGATGAAGGCGTTACATCGCTCCCAAAAGACAAAGATGCCCCAGAGCTAGAGTCACGACATCACTTCCTTAAGCAGTTTATGATAAGAGCACAAAGTAACAGAGTAGGGTTAGGACCAAGTAAGAAAGTTCAAGATACGGATATATTGAACTTTTTTTTTTCGAAAAAACGAGAATGATAAACATAAGATCCATGCAATACGTTCAGAAATGCAGAACGAGTGCTTAGACATTTTTGTATCCCATTCACTAAAATGGCCCACCTTAATCCATGATTGGTCGTCAGCATTGCTAAAATTCTATCTCAATGCGTTCTAAATGACTCTTCCAGATCAGAGCAATTTAGTAAGATGGGGTAAAGGTACTGCGAAAATTTATATCTATGGGTAGACAGTTGGAACTCCTAAGCATTTGATTGTGGAATGTAAGGTACTCCTAAATAGCGGTCAATTCTCGCGTAGTCACTATAGGGTTCTGGAAATCATACGTGAAGCGGTTAGTCTTTCGGTAGCCAAAGCGCAAATAGAAATACCCAAAATTGAGCGATCAGTAGGTTTTGTGAAAGAAGGCACTAGGGCTATAAAATCAAACGTCATGCGTTACTCTATCATTAAAACGGCTTCTGATTGGACTATAATGATGGATACGAAAGAGAAACAATACAAAATCCTAGAGGATATCTGTGCTTCGTCCTCCAGACCTGATTTATTAATAGATATGTTCGCGTATTTGAAAGCGCGTTGTGATTATAGTGCTTACGGTTCCTTGTGAAACCAACATCCCAAATACCAAACCATCAAGGTCAATAAATATTACGAATTCACTAACGAACTCACTAGAAGTAGGTTGGTCGTGGATTAGTACGCGGTAGAAGTGGGAGCGAGAGGTATAACGGCTTAATCTTTCTACAACCTAATAAAAGACTTGGGCCTGTCCAGAACTAATATCAATTTATTCTTGAAATGTACTTCAAAGGCAGTCCTAGTAGTCAGAACTTTCAAGATTACTAAATGTACACTGTCCTGGAAATCAGTACTCATAAATCCAATATCTAAAGAGCCGAAGGTAGATACTATAAAAGACATGAGACCTACTTGTTTATGAGTCTGCTACCTGTTTTGTCGAAGAGTGTTCAAAAAATCGTTAACTACCACATATCCTTTTAGTTTAAGAATCAAAATTCTTTCTCAAATCTCTGAATTTCATTTAAATCAAACTAATATTAACGTCTCGTCTGCCCGTGATCACAGTTGCTGAAAAGTAACCGAAACGTCGAAAGTATGTAATTTTTTACAAAAATAAAGCACGCGTAGTGTATCCGAATAATACTAGTTTCATTTAAATGAATCAAACTCGCGAAAGTCTTAGATTTCATTCTCTGAATTTCGTAAAAATCACAATACAACAACGGCGATACTCAATATTGTTTATAATCTACTGTTGTTTTCGATGATAACCTGACTTCCATTTTTATGTAATTAGATTACAGTAGAGCTATTGATTATCTTAATTATGACCTTATTAAAAACATAGGTATGATGGATATGAGGACTCTATGCCTATGTTTAAAAAGTTATTTCAACAATTGTCAGCAATTACTTAAATATGTAGACAATAAAGGCAACATTAAAAATCAATACCTATTTAGGTTTTTAAAGGGACTATTAAAAAACCTCTTTTATACTCAATTTATTAGTAGGTCATTGTCTCAGACACATACATAGGTCTGTAGATGATATACATGTTATGTTTCTAATTAAAAAAATCTATTTCAAAAAGTTTTTTGTCTGACTCTACTTTTAGCTTAAACCTCGCGGACTATAACATTTTGGTAAACGTATGCTTTAGTACTCTCTCATTTAGATGGTTGTGTTGTTCTTATTAAAGAAAATAACTGGATAAGTCAACCAGAACATTATAAGTATTAAATTTTGTTATAATATTAGTAAAACATCACACACTCCCTTATCAAAGTACTTAAAATATTCTGAGCATGAAAAATTAAAAAAATTTCACAATGTGGAAAACCAATTACTTTTTTCGGGAACTCAAGTGGCTAGAAAGTCTTAACTATGAGCCTTAACTATGTGTAGGTACTCTCGTATCTTTAAGTTTTACCTGAACCTTGTTGGCAAAACTTTAGTCTATAATATAATTTATGTGTTTCCATATATTAGGTTGATATTTATAGAATCTGTGAAAAAACCGATTATTTTAAGGGAAAATGCAAGCAATAGTTCCTCGGTTGTCAAAAATCGGAATAGAATTGGTCAAGGGTAATATAATTTGAAGGTTCAGCCATTTTAGATGTTAACCGAAACAAACATACACTCGTATTGTGTTTACATATATATATAAAAAAATAGGGTTTGGTGATAAAAAAAGCAAAAATTTAGGGTTGTATGTATTTTTTGATGCCAAATAATAAAAAAATAAAACAAAAATTTCGTTCAAAAATTAAAAAAAAAGTTTAAGGGTGAACAGCCCTTATCACTAAGGGGTTTAAAAAATAGATGTTGGCCGATTCTCAGACCTACTCAATATGCTCACAAAATTTCATGAGTATCGGTGAAGCCGTTTCGGAGGAGTACGGGAACGAACATTGTGACACGAGAATTTTATATATAAGATTTTAAGCGAAATATCCTATATTAATGTATTCAGAGTCTCATAATTTGCAATAGTAGAGGCAACCAAAAAATGGATTTCCTTCTTTTTAATGAAACCCCTACATTATATTTCATTTTTGTGCAGGTTTGTTTGGTAAATGAAAATCTTTCAATATTATTATACAGGCGTTTAATTATTTTATTTCCAAAATATATATTTGATTAATATTCCATATAATTGGTAGACACCAATATGTCAATAATATTTATTTATTATTCGTTAATTTTAATATTTGCCCAATGTTATTAAAAAAGGTATTTTCCTGTGTTTAAAAGGAAAACCCGGAATAAATGATTTGCAATCCATTGCTTCCTTGTGACGTTTATCCTTTAAAGGTGACTCTTTGATAGTATAAATCAAATTAATTATTTTCTTGTCCATAATACGTATATACTATTTTAATTATTATTCCCTTTTTAGTATTTACTGTAAGATAACTCTATAGCAGTTATGATGTTGACAAAGAAAATGTCTTCGTTTGAACCAACAGTGAAATACATATTACAGTGTAAAAAACTTATTGATCCAGTAGAATTTGAGCATTCAAACTCCGAAATAAAGAGTCTGTAGTTTGCTAAGAACTTTTATTTCAACTTATATCTACTGAAATCTTTATACCAACTGTATATATATATGTAGTGTTGTTAATCCTAGCCTTATTTCTGTTGCATAGGCCTCTTTAAAAACCTAGTAACTATTTATTAGTGATTACTGATTGGTAACTACAACAAATGATGTAACTTCAGCGTCAAAGTTTCAACAGAGTAACATTAATGCCTATGTGTATTCGTCGGTATATCAAAGATGTTACAATTATTGAAGTGACTAAAGCGGGGAATAAAACTTCGTATGCCATTGTTTATTGTGATTTATTTTGTAATTAAATGTGACGTGATCTCATAGTAATAATTCCCACAATATTGCGGTTGGTGATTTTAATTGACATTTATATGTTCAGATATTAATACTGTGGCATATAGTTTCCGGATGGTATTATAACTTTGAAAAATTCGATATAAAAAAAAATTATTCATTTTTGTACTAAGAAAGAAAAGAATATTTCACTTATTGTTTGTTCAGTATATATAATTATATGTGTTTAACTTTTTTTCTGAAGTATTTTTAAACTGTCATATTAATGGAATAATATAATAAATGTGTATATATGAATTCGTGTATATAACTCTATATTTAAGTGTTTCAATGATTTGGCGAGTTGCTGATCTTGACATGAACTAATTCGTGAAAATATTCAAAATACCTACCAATATGCCTGATATGTCAAACGAATCGATTTGATTGATTTAGGGCAATTACAGGCATTGAAACGTAAACATGCATTATTATATGTGACAATGAATTTGTAACAATTGTAGATGATAATATCAATAAAATAAATTATCTAGAAAAATGGTTTACAATTAAAATTTAATGTACTTTAAAAGTAGTTTTAATTTTGTATGTAACTACGAATATATTATTCAAAATAACTTATTAAAATAGTTCGTATAAAAATATGCATTATATATATTTTAACTTCTGTACTTCAATTCATGCTAAGTGTGTATACATCCTAATATCACGTCACGATAAATCAGTAACTGATTAATAAATATCAAGCTATTAGTTGTTTTCGAAAGGAGTTACAAATAAATTAGTAATCGTGAGGTATTCAACAAATATGATTTTAATTATATAAGAATTTAATAGCAAAATATTTATGTGACTAAAATAAGAGGTAATTGCAAATGAAATACGATGAAATAAGATGAGCAATAGATCGTTATCTTAAGTTTTAATTGCTTGTACGATCATTGGTAATATTCCACTATGTAGGGAATATAAAAATTAAACATAAACGAAAGTGAAGTTTAATGCATATCACAATATTTTTATATATATATACGTTTTCATAACTTCGTGTAAATTTCAGTAAAGTTTTGTAGAATTCACCTTCATTATAAATACATAAAAATGAAGTAACGTTAAAAACAATCAAAATAAGTTATTAAATACTAACGGATGTTAATTTGCAATATACGATTCTATTAAATGGGAATGTGTGTTATTTGTCAAGCCTTAATTAAATCTCTATAACTCCTTTATAACAATAAGAAATATGACACTAATTTAAGCCTTCCATAATTTCATAATCATAAAATTTAATTTAAAAATTGACAAAAATTTTTGCTGCAAAAACTATAGAATATCGAAAGTTTCTCCCTTATATATAAATGTCGAATATATATATATATAAATATATATATATACAATGTAACAGCAATGATCTAACTATGCGAACTAACAATAAATCTTACTTTATCTTACTTACAAAGAGCAAACTTGATGTCATATTTCCAGACAAGCAAAAGTATTGTATTGTGACTTTTATATATATAAATAAAAAGAGCATAATATTTTCGTCTGGCAACCCTGGTCGTGAGCTTGAATGCTTTAACTAAAGAAAATCATAATAAACCTAACAGTTAGTGTAGCGTCTAATAGTAACAAACAATATAATAAAACTCAAAATAATGAATATATACGTATATCACATTGTTTTATATCGACATGTCTGTATTGTTACAACGTGTAAAGTCAGCGTATCTCTCTAGTCGCTTGGGCTTTCGTGATCAGATTCAGAAAGAGATAAAGCTATGAGATCACTGTCTGATTTATCAGACCTCTGTGGTGTGTTATTATAACTTAATTAGTGGACCAGTTTTTAAAGGTGTTGAATATGTATGTTTCCGCAACACTTTTTTTTTTTATTCACAGTATGTAAATTACTCTAATTCTAGGAGAATTCTTTACGTAATAAAAAATGTGTTATATTGGAGTCACGTGTAGAAGACACAAAAAGTATATAAAATTATTACAGGTGTATTACTTACATATAATATATGTTTCATTAAACGGTTGGGTGGCAAAGTATATATTAAATTTATTAATATTATCAGCCGAAAGACAACATATATACTTTGCTTATTTGATTTTCTTTTACAGGAATATAATTTGTTTTTTAAACTTTTAATCATATACATTAACATATTTTATCTTAGCGATACTAAAATATTTACAACACAAGTTAATAATATATATTTTTGTTGTTATTGATGCTTCAAATATCATAACAGAAATAAAGAATTGGAAACACATCATGGTTAACAACCCTGGCTTAGGTTTTTGCTTTTGTGTTATCAATGTCCGCAGCTTGTAAAAAATCGCTCTCTCTCGATTGAAGCACACGTACTATTAAAATAAAAACATCAAAAAATGATGTCATTCTCGTAACTCTAAAATCTATATGACGCAAATTATGTACCCAATATATGCCAAAACTATGATAGTTTTATAAAAAAGACTATCGTACTGTAAAGTGTATAAAATTGTGTCAATTTAAAGTTTCATTTCTAACAAAAGGTTCACTTCAATTCATTATATTTAACATAATATTTGATATATTTTAGTTTTATGGTGATATAATTAAATTTTTAGATATAAAATAGCCTAAAAATTTTAAAATCTATACCGTTTAATATTATCTCAACCGTACTAGAGACAAAACTGAATCAATAGCAATTTACCAAATTATACATTCATTCGATTTTATTTAAAAACTCTATGTACTAAAACTTATGAAGTTTAATGAGAAATGTCTACAATCTTATAAAATATAATTAAAAACTTATAACGCAATATCAAAGTTATCTTGGATATTCTTTTCTTATTTTTTTTTTATTCATAAAAATTAAGGCATTATTGTTAGGAGTATTTTATTCATGTAATATTTTATTGCAAGTTGCATCTTAAATAACTTTTTTCTTATAAAAATTTACTGAAAAGAGAAAATAGATATACAAAGTTTCGATAGTTCTGAATTCCTATTCATTACTTAGGTTTTAAAAATATTCATAAATAATATCATTGACAAGTTATCTCTTTTAACTATGAATGAAGTCGTAAGGACTTTGACTCATTATAATAATGTTCTTAATAATATAAGGTTTTTAATAATAATGTTCACAATTTAAAAAAAATTTAAGACAAACATGGATACGAAAGAGTAGAACGAAAAAGATATTAATGCGTTTATTTTCATTGAGGCACTTGCATTGATAATTAAAATCTTTAGGATACAGAGCAAAGGGTTTTATTAAATAGTTTCCAACTGATGATACTGTGTAGGAACTATAATAACGATGATCAAGGGCCGGATGATTAAACAGGAAAGTGTAATATTGGCCTGTGCTAACTACTAAATTACTCTAGATATCTTCCTCAACGGTCATCATATTATTTTTTGTATATATATGATAAAATTCAAAGTTTAAAGCTTGTGTGTGCTTGTGTAAACACAATTTATTAATCTAATGTAGTGTCTTTTAAGATACACACGTTAATCAAATTTAGAATTCAATTTAATAAAAAAATAACGTGTCCTTCTGCTTATTGACTCAGTTTCGTATCTCAACGAACGTTAAGACACACATAATTGCATAACATGAATTATTAAAAGTATACAGTGACAAATTGCAATGCAAATAAAATAATCTGCTTTATATTAATCTTTATAAAAACATACAATATAATAAAAAATAAATAACTATTCACAAAAAAATAACCTACCTATTTACAATGATGAAAGTGATAAGAAAGGAAAATTTAGATTGCTATGTTAAGTTAATGCTCAAGCAATTAATTAATACAATATATTAAAATGATTTAGCATTTTTTAAAAAATGTAAAGAAAAAATATTTAACGAATTAAATGATTAAATTGTGATCAAATACTAATTAGCATTCAAGAACTTAAATATCATTTTATTGTACATGTACGCCTCACCTCCATTCACATAAATTATTGATAATATATGATACATAAAATGTTTAACAAATAGGTGTCTATTACTGATACTAATATACATATACAAGCAAGCCTACAGTGTACAAATCCATCTCAAATAGTCCTTAGAATAATAATTGATTTACATCAGGAAGGAGGAATAAAATTTTGTATTCTGTTGTATGTTTAATTTTATATAAATCATATCTAATTAATATAAAAATAATTTTTTTCCGATTATTTATGTCATTTATTGATATCAGAAACATATTTGAACATGTTATTCAGAAAACTTCGAATTTTGGTTGAGAAAATCAGAAAATTTGTTGTAGTTAATGCACTTTGGCAGATCAGGTTTTTATATATCTGAGAGTTTTCCAAACAAGAACAAGAAGACAAAAATGTTCATGTGTAAAAACCGTTTTAAATATGTCACAAAAAAGCCCTATGTTACGTAATTTCTTCTTGATATGTTTTGCATTTTTTAAGGATTAGACGTGATGTCACCATAAATTAAAAGCCTTAATAAAAACATCTATGAATCATTTTTAGCAATTTTTTACTACTATTCAGAGATTATCGCTACCGGTTTAAAGTAGTACCTTGAATAGTAACTTTTTTACCGTCGACATAATCGCCATCTTTAAGTCATCGATTGCGTTTAATTTATAACAATTATTTTGAGAGTTATTTGATGTTTTTTTAGTTTTTAAAATTATAATTAATATGCAAAACACGATATGATAATTCATAACGTATTTTATGTTGGTAAAAAACCATTTAGTGGAAGCCAGAAAAAACATAAGAGAGAGGCCCAACGTAAAACATCTTAATATAGCCCAACTGTTTTCAAGATCGTCATGGTCTTCACCGTCCCTTTATATATTACGTTTTCTTTAGATGATTAATTTTTTTGTTTTTATATGACACACCACATGCAATTCTCATAATTGTTTTAATTGTGATTGGTATAATTTTATGACTTTTTAATTGCATCTAACAACACGTAATACTTATATTGATACGAACATTCCTCTATGTTCATAATAATGTGTAACCAGACTGATTGACACCAGAAAAGTGACTCAAACTTATGTCTCCTAATAGTAGACTTTTTAAACAATATATTTCATTTAGTTTTGTTTATCACTTGTATTAAAGTTCATAGTTTTATAGTAACGATTAGGTTTATAAATAAATAAATCATTAAATTGTTATATTATTTTCATTGCCACTTGGATCAAGATTAGATTTCAATGTGGCCCACTCTCATATGCATATCTATTGAGGCAAAAGACTTCTATGCTAAACTTAAAATCAATAAGAATTCAATAAATATAAATAAAAGCCATTTATTTCTTATATAACTTTATAGAAAATAATTTCTTAGCAGTATTAAACTATTATAGATCTGTTTATTTATGTAGCTATTTTCAAAATCATAACCACAATCCATCGAGCATGGAGTGGATAGCTGATAATCAAATATAAACATTGTGAGTCATTCAATATTGATCTATATGTACAGCTTGTGATGCTGATTGCCTGTACTTTATCCATTATATTCTCGAGATATTTGGATTGCATCTGAAGGATATATCAGTTATTTTAAAAAACAAATTTTACTTTTTTTTTGTTTAACATTCAGCCAATATATGTACAACAACTTTTACTGATTAATTACTATTATAGCAATTGAACTTTTGCCCCATTTTAGTTTAAAAATGTACACCTAAAATGAACTTATAAAGTTAAGTGCTACATTTTTAACAATCCAATAATTACTGGAATATAATAATTATAAGAACTTGCAACTGTGTTAAATTTTACTTAAATTTAAACTTTAAGTTAAATCGTTTAGGTAAATAAATCATAGGATATTTTAGGTAAACGCAAAGTATTTAAATACACAATTATGCCAAGAGTATTCTAAAAGACGGAATCAATCAATCAGTGGACACGAACAGAATTCAGACGTCATCCGATACAGCGAAATTTGGCAGGAGAACGCCGTTATCTCTACGCTCGATTTAAGACTACTAACATGGGTTCCCAGGTTGTACTCATTAAGAAAAATCTGTCTTTTTGCACTAAATAGTGTCAAATTTATATATTGAAAGAAATCAACATTACAACTTCAATATATTACATAACAGAGGATATTAAATGTTGAACTAATTGGCTGTTCCAATATTAATACCTCTATGGTATTTTTGGGATGTGAGGCAATGCCATTTATATGTATTTTTTTACTTACATAATTTCAAAATCATCACAAATATTGTGTACAAGTATACTGAAGTAATTAAACACAAAGTATTCAAAAGTTTTCGCAATATAAAAGAAATGGATTTCACCTTTAAAAGGGGTCAAAGTCTTGGGTAAACTGTTCCGCTGATAGAGCACAGAGATAAATCCTGAAAACGCATCGTAGTCTTCTTCAGTAGAGGCGAATATAACGTTATGAATATCCAATTATCTAGAAGTCATCCAGAATAGTCTTCTAATATATTTCCAACAACAAATAGAAGCAGTTATGAAGAGAGCCGGCTAGTTTCTACACCGCTTATACCCGTAATTTTTTGTTAAAGAAGATGTCCTTGTTATGGTTACACTTTACACTACCTGCATCCTTTTAGTTATGTTTCAATCTAGCAAATACTGCTATCAAACAAATAATAAATAACAAATTACAGATGAAACAAAAAAGAAATACTCATAAATCGTAACATCGCCTGTTAAACACAAGTAGTTTAGGGGATTTGCCTGTGGAGCATGGCATATTCTATTTTCTTAAACATTAAATTCCCATTATCGACTTCCTACGTTGGAAAAGTTCTGTGACAAGCATTATTAATTTACTGATAAATATATTAATAATTTTTTTCTACTTTTGTGCTCATGATGAATGATTACGAAAGGTCAGGTAGTATTCACAAATTAAATGAACCATTGACATTTTGTAAACCTATTAAGTGGAAGAAGTATATAAAGTAGAAGTCCCTTACTTCTAAGACATGTACTAGAAGTCACTTGTCATAATTAAAGTCACATGTTTTTTAATATTTTCCGTATAGGTTGGAAAATACTCCATTTCTTTTTTAATAAAAGATCTCTCTTTTCTACTGCAGTTCCTTACAAATATAAGTACATATTTATATTTAAGCCAGTGATTTTTAAGTTTTATAAAAAAACTTACATGTTTCCGGGAAGTCCATAATAATCCCTTTGAGTCCCTTCCAATCTGGTTTTCTTAGCTTCCATAAAAGTTTTTAAAATCACAAACAAACTGTTAAGGACAACAAAAAACTTACGATCTTAAGAATTTTGACTGCCGAAATGTTTTCAAGTTTGATATTTTGTGTAATTAATTATGTCTTTCCTTATTGTATAGGGTTTTCCATTAAGGGCGCTTGATCGTGCAGAACTTCCATCGTAGCGTGTGCTGTGTGGCACGTAGCGCCGTCCTGTTGAAACCACATGTTGTCCAGATCCATATTCTCGATTTCAGGCCAAAAGAAGTTGGTTATCATCGACCGGTATCGCTCACCATTGACGGTGACGGCCACACCATTATCGTTTTCGAAAAAATACGGACCAATCACGCCTCCGGCCCAAAATCCGCACCAAACAGTCACTTTCTGCGGGTGCATTGCCACTTGGTGAACCTCGTGTGGATTGGTCTCGTCCCAAATACGGCAATTTTGCTTGTTGACATAGCCATTCATCCAAAAATGCGCCTCGTCGCTGAAGATGATTTTTTTGCCAAAATCGGCGTCAACTTCCAACTGCTCTAATGCCCAGTCAGCGAACACACGGCGCTGTCTATGGTCATTAACCTTGAGCTCTTGGGTCAGCTGGATCTTGTACGGGTGCAGGCTCAAGTCACAACGCAAAATTCGCCAAGTTGTCGTCTGCGAAAGGCCGAGTTCCTGTGCGCGACGCGGAATTGACTGCCGCGGGTTTTCGAGGACACTGTCGCGCACAGCGGCGATATTCTCGGCAGATCTCGCGTTACGTTGACGCACGGGAACCGGCTGATTGTTAACTGACCCGGTTGACTCGAATTTGTCCACCAATCGACGGATAGTCGACTCGGCAGGACGATCATCGCGACCGTAAAACGGGCGAAGTGCGCGGAACGTTGC
The DNA here is from genome assembly GCF_018135715.1 of Danaus plexippus. Taxonomy (NCBI): domain Eukaryota; kingdom Metazoa; phylum Arthropoda; class Insecta; order Lepidoptera; family Nymphalidae; genus Danaus; species Danaus plexippus. The sequence continues at coordinate 2,179,562 of NC_083538.1, forward strand.
TCGAACTGAAGACCCATTTTCATAAAACAATTTTATGATTTGCACGTGCTGCTCGACACTGTAACCTGCCATGGTGGTTTGGGAGGACGGAATGAATATAACACACTGCATTTGACAGCTGTCACTCAAACAACATGGCCGCAATCAGCTGTCAAAGTTCAAGCGTCCCTATTGGAAAACCCCATATTATCGCCAGCAGATTGTGTCCTTTTTTGACATTCTCCCTTTTTGGGTTTAATTATCCATCTACTAGCGTTCCTAATGGCCACATTTTAAAACCTTTGCTTTGGCTTAGTCAATCCAAAATCTGGATTTGTACATTAAATAGCCATCGAGCCATACACCATAAGTTTATAAAGTCCCTCTTAGGATCAGGAAGCATGTGGTAAACATTATAGCATATCAAAGTTTTATGTCAGCAATTATTATTCCAATAAATTGAAAAATTATTTTAGTTATTTAGCTAAATAATCTTTAAAGACTAAACGTGTAATGTACTTGCTGTACCTAACCAAACATAAGCTTAGCGACAACGTCTTAAAATATTTTTCTAGTTCAAATAGTCTCTTCTCTAAATGTTTTTGTTTTGATGAACATTTACTTATAATTACATATAATTAATTTATTTAACTAAAACTATGTAATAGTGTCGATTTTATATTTCTGTCTTTATTGCAAGATCAATCTCATGCAATTTTGAGTTTGGCGATTATCCAGAGGAGATTTGGCCTTGGTGAGCAAGGTTCTGATTATGAGACTTTATTAATATATAATCACACTACTAGTTTCAAATGATACAACATAATTGTAAATATAATAAATCTCAATGAAAATGATATAATATAGTAAACAAAATTACACAGATTATACAGACCATATAATGTAAATATATTCTAGCAAGCCCCCCGCTCGTTGCTACTATTAGTTTTTCGTCGAGTCTCGTAATAAGTAATGTAATATTTGCACTTTATATCTCAGTTATAGATGTATTAATTTAATCCATTACCATATTGCATTTTATGTAAATAAGGACATAATTTAATAAACTTAGTACGTAACATTTACTAAGACGTGAACTGTTATTAAAATATTATCATAATATCTACTTGCTCACTTAATTGTATATCATATTCTATAGTTCTGTGTAAATAATAATTTGTACCTCTAGTTATGGTGTATGTGACTTAATCATCTCAGAGGTAGGTAGTTTGAGACTTAGAACAAATGTTGTATTGATTGCAAAATCATTAATTGTCATTTAATGATTATACTGTTATGCCTAAGATACTTTTTATTTAAAAGGTAGCAAACGAGCAGACGGCCTACTTGATGGGCAGTAGTCACCGTCGCCCATCGACATCCGCAATAGAGATGCTATGCGTTGCCAATCTTGGTTGTTGTGAGAAAGGGAGGGGTGGGAATAAGGAAATGGCAGGAAAAAGTGGGAACAGGGAAAGGGCAACCGGCTCTCTTACTCATCGGACGAAACGCAGTCATTGATGACTATTTTACGCTGATCTTCTGTGGGAGACCAGTACTTCCCCGGTGGAGCCAACCCATTTTTGAGCTGTAGCTACTTGACCACAGTTGGGCTCTACCACCTTTCATTATAATGCTTTACCGAATAATCAATAATTATAATTAACTTACATCATTTTGGAAAAGAGCTTCTGCTCTTTTATCAACGCTTTTCAACGCTTACACTACCGAACCAATACTAACCAGATAAAACTAGGAGGGACAGCATAGAAACTTGCTTTCAAATAAAAAAAAACTGCATTGAAATCAAAGCTTTTAGAGTTACTATGCTACATACAGACATACCATCTATTTAACTTCAATTTAACTAATTAGTGATACATTTTTCTGGTAAAACCCTTCTTCATAGAGATGATAACTTTAAATTGGTGTATTAATTATTTATTAATAATGACTTTTGAGACGTCACTATCATTTATTAGTGTAACTACAATAAGAAAAAATTCTAAAAAACGCCCAACGTTACGCAAACTCTTGTTAAACTAGACAAATTATAGGTTTACTGTACTGAGAATTGTTTAGTTGAGAAGTTTGTTCATTACAGTACATTTAAACTTAAAGTTAGGTCTACACTGCCATACAAACATATCAATAGTGTCAATAGGTATTTGATATCTGTTCAAATATTAAATGATTACATCTACTTATAGGAGTTACAGGAGTATCGTATTTGAAATCTTAACGTACATTTTATATTTAACAAAGCACGATGTGTTTTAATTTACACTATCATTATAACTAACCCTGTCTTTTAGAAGATTTTATTAATAATTATTTGATATTTAAATTTTGTGGTGTTTTGAGAATTTAAATAAATATATAACAAAAGTGGCCAGTGAGTGATTGTAATTGTATAAAAAAATTAAGCATTTTTCGTGGTATTTTTTATATATATATATATTTTATGTTTATACTTTATTATTATATTCATAATTTTAATTGAAGAACAACACACATAGTTTCACAGACTGCTAACATTAGATTTTATTGTTGCTTTTGTTAAATTATGTTTGATCTTTGCCCAATTTTCATTTTTCCCTGTCTCTTGAGTCTTTATTTGTTATTATTTATATTCTTAAATTAAGTTATACACCACCGCATTTTATTCTAAACTTATTCATATTATGTCTAATTCAAAGTATTGCCAGGAAGTAATCGCTTAGACGATAACTGTTTCTTCCTTCTTATTGTGCTGCACTTCTAATACTTTTATTGTGTTCAATGAGAACATGAGTAAATATATAACTAAATAAAAATAATATTTATACGGTCATAGAAGTAATTATACACAAAAATGACCACGGCTGAATCCGTGACAGTTTTAATTACCACTCCATTATTTCATCACGACCGTCCACGGCACAATGTACTATTAATACTTACGTCATTATTCTATCTTCGGAGCAATTGTTATAATTAAAATAAATATTACCTAAGCATATTAAGGCTAGTTATGCATTTGAATTGTGATGAATTTTGTTTTAATATTGAATAAATTGTAAATAGCATTACATTCAGTCTAGACACATACATATATAAAATTATACGTTTTACGCTTACACTAAGATGTCGCTTTAAATACTTGCGTCATAATGTTTTTGTGACAGTTTTAATTACACAGTGGTGGGTCCATAGTGGCACAATATGCAATTATTGGTGACGTCACCACCCCATATCCGAATGTTGTCAATATTGGAAGTATTAAGAGAGTATGCGTCAGAGTGAATAATGAGTGTTGAAGGAAGAATAATTAAAATCATGAATATGGCTTAAAGAATGAGAAGGAAAATCAATATTTTTATAAATCTATTAAATAATCAAATAACAGAGCTGTGTCTCTTGGAATAGCTATTTACTCACTGAAAAATTTTGAAGTACCGAATCGTAAGTTTACTTAATAAATGCAAAATATATACCTGAATCTAGTCAAGTACTACAAAATAATCTAATTACTAAGAGAGAAGTCGATTTTTAAAACGATTCAAAGAATATATTAAAAAAATCATAGAATTTCTTCCTAGTCAATAGTGAAAAATAAAAGATTTTATATTTTATATTATATCAATTTAGAAATAGATCTCTTATCCAAAATAATGATAATCTCAATCAAAATATGGTATAGAAAGCGAGAAATAGTGTACGACAATAAAGATCAGCCGTTAATCGGGATTCTGTATGGATGTTAGTCTACAAGGGATAAGAAATAAGAGGTTTATAAAGAAATTAAATGACTATGTAAAACAACAACTCCCACAAAATTTGTTTCCAATGACTAGCTTCTCCTTTAAGCTCATTTTTATTTTTCAAATATTATAATCATAGAGAATTTACCTACTTTACATTAAAAATTTCTTTTCACAAGAATATTTTTTTAACACGGGTTGTATTTTCTGTAAAGCCGCATTAACAGCTACTTTTCTTTTTTGTATATAAATAATATAATCTATACTTATTACTTAATTTTCATGTCTTTAGTCTTCAAGCAGTCAAAGAGTTTTCAATTCAAAAACCATTTAATAATTTTCTTTTCCAGGCACCTGTTATTAGACTGTTCCTTAGAATTAGATATTCAATATGAAAAAAGTGTTTGTTTTAACAGAATATTTACTAGGTTCCGTGGGCTGATTTTAAAATTATAATTACTTAACGATATCTGATATACAGATAAATTATACCACACATTTCTTAGTATTAACCTAACTTGACCTCAGCTTAATTGTTCAGTCTATCGATTATTGTCCTTGTTGTATCCTGGCGTCTTACGAGTTGTCGGAATAGAAAGTTCAGTTTTTTTTTCTGACGTAAAATAACCCCACACAAAAGTAACTGTCAAACATTTGCTATACCTATATATTTTCTATATTTAAAAGCATTTGTATAAACATAAATCTGTTCAATTTCCAACCTCTGGGTAATTCAGAGTAAAATTTCACAAACAACATCAATATCTACATATATAAAGCATTATATATATTAATTGTGGTCTAGAGAAGCTGAGTTCAATAAAACATCTTTAGTGTTTTCGATACTGACATAATTTTATTGTATTGATACAATATTGACTATAATATTTTCTTTCCTTTTTGTGTCAATCCCAAACGTATTGAAACTAATTTTATTAGTAACTACGAGCCATGAAAATAATAGTCTTAATAGAATTTGTGTAAAGCCCATTCATATTATCTAAGGTATATAAATATTCGCAAATTGAATCAGTTATTGACAGCTACATCGTAAATCGTGTGATGCACGTTATTAAAAATTGTATTGAATTCACATGATGTGCGTATCAGACACGTCTAGACATAAGGTCAGTTGGTTCTTACTTTGCTAGTATAGTGGTTTATTTTTGGTAACGTGTGAATATAACGCCAATTAAATGGATACTTTGATAAACACGAACACACATACGGATTAGGCACGCCAATTTGAAAGATATAAAGTTTACATCGTCTGCGATGAAAATAATTGTTATCTATGTACATTTTATTTTAAGTTTCAATAATGACATTAATTATAAACACCATTATGTTTCCTTATAAGCTTTTCGACTTGTATATTTCTTACTTCTCACTTTTATTCTTAAATAATGATAGCAATATAGTTAATATTTTATATTATCATTCAATTCCAAGAAGTGTTCAAAGCTCTTATGTGAAATAAATTTTTTTGTCAATCCCATTGCGTTTTTTAATTGGTGGATATGTGTAAAGAAACCAAAAATGTTTAATCCTGTAATGAAATTCGAAGCGTAGAGCTTCGGTTGCAGCTATAGAATGTCATATTTTTTTATTCCCATTCGTGTGAATATAAAGGATTTTATGTCATGAGTTGTTAGGGTCCACCATTTTGATTTATAATCTGGTCGTATTAAGCCAGGTATTTGACGCTGCATTCAAGGTTAAATGGGTAAATATAAAAGTTTCCAATCTATACAAATATCTGACAGCTGTAACTAAATTGTTATTTGTTAGGAATAAATATGCGGAATTTCGATTTATTAATTCGGCTCCTTGCTGGCTGTATTTTTTTTGTGGGTTGGCATTATGCGGGCACTACGCCGGCGCCGGTGAGGTACTTCGACGATCACAGCGATTGTGATTAAAGTTACTTGACCCATAGTGTATATGATATAGTTTGTATAAAATAATATAATTAATTTTGTTATGAAGTATTCATACCTTACATTACAAGTATTGCAAACAGAATTAAAATTAAAATTTTATGATTTAAACATATACGTAACTATCAATTATTACACGTAGCTTAACCAGCAATTAGAGACAAACAAAAAACATTCATATAATATTATTATTACAAAATATGGAACATATCCATGTGTTATCTCTAGTATTATAACACATTACACAATGCTGGCGCCTGACGGACGCGTTTTACGTACAAATTGACGAGTGACAATGACGAATCAAAATAAATATGAACCGTTTGTGGAGTTTATGCAAGTGCATGCTTTACAGTTTTATATCACTTATTAAAGAATAATATTCGATTATAACAAAAGATATAAATCTTTTTTTTTTTTTCAAATTAATGGAAAACATGTGTGATATGATATAACGATATTTTTAAAGTGGATGACAATTTTTTTGTGATGTGAAGGTAAATTAAAAGAACACTTTGAATGTTTATGGAAAGCATTTTTTTAATTTTTATACACAGGAAGTGAGGTTATGAGAATGAAGTTTATATACATGGAATTATTACATTCAGTCGTTTGAAATAGCAAAAGGCAAGTGGCAAATTTATTGCAATGTTCGTTATAATAATAGTGAAATAAATTTAAATTTAAAATGAATTGCTTAAACGAAATACGTGTACGTATTGTTTATAAATATTTTCTCCTTGTTTCTTATAAAAATATTCTTTAAATCAATTGAAAGTTTCAATATTATTATTGGTGACAGTTTGGGATAAACTTCTATTTCGTTTATTACATTATATTGCGACTTATTAAAAGTATCATAACGAGTGTATTTAATAATTATTTATGATTTTTTGAATAGTTTAACCTATAACGTATTAATACCTAAATTCCAAATAAGCTTAACTCAATATCAGACGGGTACACTTTGTAATCGTTTCCTAGAAGTGTCGGTTTATGTGTATTTTGTTAAATTATATTAGTCAGTGGTCACATACCGATTTGTACAGGATGTTATCAGAAAACTTAAAGGTAAGAATATCCTGAAGACATTTCTGTACGATTAATATGCGTATATTATATAATAATAGTTAAATGAGACCAAGTGCACTGTAGTATGCTTAAAACTAATAAGATTTGTAGCCTCTACATGTGCTAAATATTTAATTTATTTTAAATCACATTTCAATAGACATTATATATCTTGTATTGTACAGAGTTATCTAATGTATACACAGAAATTCATGCAGAACAACTTATGCTGCCTGCGGAATAAATATTTCGCTACATTAGTACTATTAACAAGTTTAACTGTTGCATGTTTTACATAAAAATTTTTTTTTTGGTAAATAAATTTTCACATAATTTTACTTCACTAAATTCGTATTACGACAGAGTTCTTTTTAATTAGTAAGCAAACACATTGTCTTATAAGTTTATGAAAAGCAAAACATACTACACAGTGCTAAGAATATTGAAGAATTTGTTAAATTTATTTGAAGATACTTTAAAAATTTTATGGAATCCCAAAAACATCCTGTTTGAATAGGTTTAGTAGACGGTACGCCTCCAAGGGTCGCATTGATTTTTTTTTAGGGTGGACAAAACTATAATGAATGGAGGTTGATGAATGAAATTCCGATGTATCTTAAGCGCCTCAATAAAAAGCCTTTTCAAAGAACTTCCTTGGTTGAATACTTGCGTTAGTTGAAACACCGTAAAATATTTTAGTTTGTATCCTGTCACGTTCGGCACTTTGATTTTACAATGCAAATACTTCTTATTGTTAGTTTTCGTTTGCACTGTTAATTGTCATGTAGTCATACAAGATATGTATTTCGTAGCGTTATTGTACCATAGTATTGATAAACGACAATCAAATCAGATAAATCATATTTTGTATATAGGTATAGGTATTTCAGAATTTGTGATTTATATTTGAATTATTATTTGTTTATAATTTGATTAAAACTGTGAATAAATAATATACAATTGTTTGTTATTTAAACGAGCATGAATGCTATAATTTAAGTATATAAATTAACTTATTACATGAATAGTTTAAAAAGCGGTTAAGTTTCACCCACATACAACCTACGTTTCGCAGAAGGCTCCGGATGCCCAGTTTCTATGGGCATTGTGGGAAGCAGATGGGCGGAAACGTAGTTTTGAGATCAGTAAGGCATCTGCGCCGGCGCCTGTGACAAAACATTGGCTTGTTTGGCGCCTGGCGATAGGTGAGAAAATATCACCGACTTCCCTGTCAAAGAATATAAGGTAGATCTATTTATGATTTATACTTAGTCGTTGCTCGCATTTAAAAAGCTCATTTATTACCTTAATACAAAATTTATTGAACGTCAAGGGTTAATTTCTGTTAACAGTTTATTTTGTTTGGAAGCTTGCTTATCTTACTTTCGTAGTACTTTTTTATGGATTACATACAAAAAACAAAAGCCCTTAGTGCTCTTATCAGTTTTAAGAAACATTCTCTAATCTTTGTCGGGCAACTTAGGATAATATTATTTACAAACAGATGTTCGTTTTTATGTCGGAATTAAAGTATATAATTTTTAAGCCAACAGATTAAAACATACCATAATCCAAAACATTTGCTCAGAGTGTCACGTCTGTGATAATTGCTTGTAGTAACGGTTCTGTGGTGGAGGCGCGGTGCGTGAGTCATCTTGTTCATTGAGAGGTGGTCCATTGAGGGGCGCTCACGCTCATTACCGCTTCGCCGGCCGGTCCTGTGCACACGCATAACGCGTTGCTCACTAGTAGCGGACTTCACCGACGCACTACTGCCTACGATTTGTTGCCTCTTGTCTCTCATTACAACGTAAGTTATCGTCTACCTACGACGACCTCTCTGAGAACCTTTTAAGTTTTATTTTTATTTATAGCATATGTATACATTTTATTTTAGATGGAGAGCTTTTTGAAAAGATGCATCTGGCTCGTTGTTGCGGTGATTTTGGCTGCTGGCAATATAAGTTGTGGTGTTGGAAGCAAAAGGCCTTTTACGCCTACTGATTCAATTTTGGATATTATCGATACAGAACAAGTACAAAGGCTAATTGCGTCTCGACAACGCGCCGAGGAAGCGACGGCTCCTTCAACTTTTGTTCAAAGAAACGAACTTGGTGAAGGCAGCTCTGAGACAATGGTTGTTTCTGTCCCTGACCAAGAGGAATCAACAGAGGTACCAAAAGGAGCTGCATTTCGAAATATACTCCGGTCTTCGAAAAACGCATTACTCGTAACGAAAAAAGAATATCTTAAAGAAGATTGGTGTAAAACCGAGCAGTTAATTCAAAAAATTCGGGAGCCAGGATGTTTACAGGCGACAGTGATTAATAATTTTTGTTACGGGCAATGTAATTCGTTTTATATTCCAAAAGGGCCACGGCGTCGCGAAGGAAACGACGAACGACCTCCACCTGCGTTTAAATCTTGTTCATTTTGCAAACCAAAAAAGTTTACCTGGATTACTGTTACGCTTCGCTGCCCTGGACAAAATCCTCCATTTAGACGCAAGCGCTTACAAAAAATCAAACAGTGCAAGTGTCTTCCAGTGGGTGTAAACTGATACGGGTTCGACGACAGACCCTCCGTACAGAGGCGGATAATCCGTCTGGATCTATTGGTGATTCGGATCCGAGGTTTGTGCCTAGTGCATATGTAACGAAGAGATCGGAAAAGCAAAAACATGGTGTGGTTAGGGCGCTGTAATGATATTGTATCCTTGTGTTCTGATTATGAATTCATTATTACTCGCATGATAGTGCAAGCACGAAGCGGACTGTTAAACATATTCAGATCGCGTGCTCTCATACGTCAATAGAAATGACGTAATGTGATGCAGAATGTTCGTTATAACTTTGTAATAGAGCGGCATTAGCTGCAAGTGAAGTTGGAGCTTTAATTGACTGTAGTGACACTGATTAATTCATATAAAATTGGTGACTGGTGACATTGAGGTCATTTCAAAATTAATTTGAGGGGAACGGTGGAAAAATCTGTGTTACTTTCGTAATTAAATGCGTAGTTCAACTAAACCTACACGTTATGTTACTCCAGAGAGTAAATGTGATATTAGACGTAGATGTATTTGTGCTATTGAACTCTACTCAGCAGGATTACTTTATTTATTTTAAGTATCTAATATCATAAAAATACGCTTATTAAAATGTATAGTTTGCAAAAAGCGAACATTCAACTTTGTAAATGTAACGTTCATACAAATAAATGTATAAAAATATTAATTGAATGATCTCTGTTTGCTCTCCAGGCATATTTGCATTTGTTTATTTAATAATAATTTATATATTGTTCTCTTTCGAGATGTTTGATGAGTGTATCTTGATAAAGATATCACTAAGTAAACCTTTACCCATTTATTTTAACCTTAAAATGTTCGGATTGTATGAGTTTTACATATTATGTTTAATATAAAAAAAATGTCTGTAGTAAAAATATATATTCTTTAATACATAGATATTATAAAACTAAATTTATATTTTAACTACTACATTTAAGTTCAATGTAGTACAAAATATGTACATATTAATATTTATATTTTATATATGTATGGATACGTATACAAATTATTTTTATGTGTTATATGACCCTAAATAATGAAATATTGTAACAATTGAAAAAAAATTAATGAGACAATTATTAAAAAAAATGTGGATCTATCTTTTATACCTTTTGTAATGTTTCTCAAAAAATAAGGGACTTAATTTTTTATTTTGTTCAATGTAAAATGTCTTCTTGCCGAAATTAAATCTCGTTATTTGTTATTAACAGCCACTGGTATTATCATGGATCGATTTTTCATAAAACAAAAAGATATGTGTAATAAAGAATTTTCTTAGACTTAATCTTTTTTTCAAACTCGAGTGTAGCTATTCTCCGACCATCCTCTTGAGTAATTCTTCTAAAAGTGTATTACCATAATTAATACTTCTTTGTTAATGAACTTCATATAGACAATGTATTGCGAATTTTTTTTTAGTGTTTAGACCTATTTCCCTCATTTTCAAACGACTGTATGGATATTTTTCTGACCGGAATTATTTTATGTGTAATGTCGAAAAAAAAACATTATTCATGTGCCTTAATAATTGTTTTAATTGTTGATTATATCTATGAGATACTTATAACTATTAGTTTAATTTATAAAGACGTTAAGGTGCATATTCTGTAACAAAATAGAAAATTCTTGTTTTGATGCTTCGTGACGATAACAAAGATATTCTATCGCCCCGCTTTAGAAAGATTCAGAATGGCTTTAACATTTGAGCCCTAGAGGCTTTAATGCGCAATTATACAAGTTTTAGCTGAGAGATGTAATATTATTTTAGTTTTTTTTTATTTAAATGGCGGTGGTTTTTCGAAAACTTTTCTAAGGCGCCGCAATTCTTGTCTCCACAATCATCACAGAATAAAATAGGTGCTAAAGAGTGTGTTAAGATTGTGTGAGACGGTATGAGAAATAAAATATTTAGGGTCAATCGTATCGCTTTTTTTCTACTTATATATGTATGAAGAGACAAAGCGGTGACTGTTCTATCGAAATCTCAACCGATAAAATGCAATACGCTTATTCAAAAAAAAATACGAACTAGTAATGTCTTGGTCAATAAACGTTACAAAAAATGTATGTACAGTATGTTATGGTACAGTAAAATTGTTCACTATTACAACTTTATTTTTCCATGTTGTATCGCATAAGGAATTAAAATTAGTTACTGTTGTACAGTCTATTGAGATACGAAACATTAAATTACTTTAGTTAATTAGAGCGTAGGTGATTAAATAAAATAACACTTACACCGAATATAGGTTTAATTTGAATAGAAATTGAAAATTAGTGACATTGCAACCTCATTGACATACCTCCGAACTTTGCCATCTTAACTCACAAACAATGAATATCAACACTTTATGATTAGTTGAAAACGAATCTAATGATAACTGAATCTAAATGATGCAAAAATTACAAGTAATTATAAGAATTTCATAAAATTGCGTAAAATTTAACCTTAAATAAACTTAAGTCTATGCACTGTAAGCCGCAGCCCAGGCTTTCCTTATAAGTTATTTTGCCTGCGGTAGTCACATCAAATAATTGTACAATCCTCTACTCTTCTACGTTTATTTATACATGAATAACATTTAAAAAGCCACGATCGGAATAAATATATATCTTTTTACATGATTCTAACATAAAAGTATATTTTTTCCATTTTTAATATTATCTTATTTAAAAAAACCATACGATAAAATTAAGAGATTTTTTTATATTTACATTGGCTCTGACTGATTAACGCAACCTACAATTTAAACTTAGATTTTTATTCTTAATTTTATTGGTACGACTAATAAATAATGAAAAATTATATGTATATTAAACCGTTGAAAAGCATTTACTAGTAATAGGTCTAAACGTATAGTGGCATAGAAAAACTTAAAGAAATTAAATAAATAGCCCATTAAAAATATATTGAAGATAAAGTGAAAAAAATACTGTAAATAAATCAGTGTAAATTAATTGATAACGTAAAAAAGTTTTACTGCTACGGCACTAAGACAGATATATCCTTATATTTATGTACAGCAAGCCGAAGCCCAGGTTTTTCTTAAACTTCATAATTCACTTGTCATTGTATGTCTATATTATTTGTACATTTTCTTAATATGCTTAATTAGTTTACATTAACATGTTAACTCATAAAGAAAACATGTTCTTCAGTTTATATATAATTATCATATATCTTTAAAGGAACAGAACAATACGGGTTTTCAGATATAAAAAAATAACCAACAGAAAAGTTAAATTTGATCACGAAAAGATACTTTTTATCTTTCAATAGCCTGGTTGAAATGTATAAAATGTTTTTTTACGCTATTCGGGCATAGGCAATCTTTATTAGTCTTGATTATTAGGAGGTTTGTCCCTGGGTGTTTAATACTCCCTGAGCTAGATATTTTAGAATATTCTACGATTCTCCACTAAGCATCCATAGCAATAATCAATATTTTACATAGTTATAAAAATAACCTAACGAAATAAATGGAAAAAATATCCTTGCGACTAATAAATAACAAATAAAAAATGTTTGTGTCCCAAATATAAAAATAATTCTGCAACTACAAGCTTGTCTTATTTTACAATAATATACAATACCGTACTTACTATATTATAAAAATATTCTTTAATTAAGTTTAATTTAAACATCTAGTATTCCAATCTTCCCTAATTATCCCGCCATTTTGTAGGAATCCTTATTATATAGATTAACGATAAAGATTTATCTAAAACACGAGGGATGAAAGACACATCTGACAAAAATACAGCCCTTATTGAAATTTGAAATAAAATTGACAACAGACTAATTCACAAATTTTCGTTTTCATGCGAAACCTACACAAAATTATTTATAGGGTTAATAATTACTTAATAAATTAGATTACATGAAAATATACAGGGCGCGATAAGGCTTAAATAAGTTTTTAAAAAGGTCATAAACACAAACTAACACTTTTAAACTTTAAAAGTTACGTTTTAAAAATGAAACAAAATATATTATGAACGATATTTTGTTAACTGAATAGTTATGAAATGTTATATTAATATTGTATAAGAGATATACTTTTGGTCATTCAACCCTCGCAAACTAAAATTTCTTTGGTATCTAGCTTTTTGTTAGCCTTTTCAAGAGTTGCTATATCTCACGCTTTTTACAATGTGACTATAACTACATATTACAAAAAACTTAGCACTCTCTTGTAAGAGTATTTAAAGATCTAGCTCCAGCTTAGATGAGCCTCGTGCGCTTTTCAAGTAACCTACGTGTACAATTAATTATTCATGTATGTACAATTTTTATCTTTATTTTCTTTATTATAATTTTTTTTTTTTTACAAAAATATATTCATTTTCTTGCCACGTGTAAATGATTTTTCTTTAACAACATACAATTTTCACATAACAGTTACATATATAAACAAAATTTTACAAATAAGAGAAAAAGTATTAGATTAAAAGTTAAGTAAGAGATATGAATTTGAAATTTGTAAAATTTCAGTCGAGTGTAAAAAAAAAAATTACATGTGGCTAGAAAAATCTTAATGTATTGTTCTATATATTAATATTACTTTCTTACAAATACTATAAATATTTTGTTGTTGGATCGAGGTATTGTGGTTAATTAATTAGTCGTTTAATTTCCAGTAGATTTTATGATATCATGTTTGTGCCAAAAAAGTACGCCAGAAATCATAAAAAAACTGTCAAAAACAGAATTTTGACGTCTGAAACGATTTGAATTTAGAATTATTGATATCTTTTGAATAGGCGTTGAAATATGAATGTTACTTTTGTTTTCATTTTCAAAAGATGTTTGTATTCCTGTCTTTTTCTTTTCACATGATATAGTTTCTATCTTATATTCGCATATAATATACGATATTTACAATCGAAACAAAATTAATTAAATGAAATTTCAGTGATTGTGGCGAAGCGGATATAGATTTAAATCATTAATAGTTTTTATTTTCCATTTTATTTATATATGCGCATTTAATTTACGAAACAAATATAATAATAAATAAACGAATGGCTGTTATCTGTTGAAGTATTTAATTTATATTTTAAGAAACTTTTCCTTTTGGCCTAGGAACTAGGTGACTCTGACTTAACAATAATGTGAGCTAAAAATATTTTTTTATTTCTTATAGATTTCGATAAAAATTTCATATTTGTTTTTTCTTTTGATTCGAATCTATAATATTGTTAATGTTTTCATATGTTTTTTTATTTGATGTTGGATTAAATTACAATTCAACTAACCAATACACGAGATTAACATTTGAAATTATATTTAAATATTCTTAATATGTATTAAATAACTTAAACCAAAATAAAATAATTTGAAATAATCTAATTGTATGACGAAAAAATACTCGAAATTATTAAGTGATGGAAAATTTTTTTTTTTTTTTTTTGGGATTAAGTTATCCAGTTTTCTTTGAGTTCTAAACAAAAGTATGAGACGAGATATATTGTGTCATTCTTAGATTGTAATTTGTTTCATATAACATTTAATTTCTTTAGGGTTTTTATAGTTACGTTTTTCTTCTGTGAAAATTATATTTTAAATTAGGAGTAGAATTAATGTAGATAGCATTTAGATTTTGTAAATTATCATGGCCGCGCGACGGAAACGAACACGTTTTTATATCGACTATCACCTTATTATAATACTTAAAAATCTACTAGACTAAATATGTACACACTACGTTTTTGACTAGAATTTTTCATACTTCGACTTTCAATGTACACTATCTAAGCTAATCTTAGCGACATATCACAATATTGTAGAGCATATTTTGTTATACTTTATACTATATATGTATATTATGACTAAAGAAAAAAAAATATTTATAAAATTTAAACATTATATGTACTATAATATTTACTTTAAAGATAGTTGTAAGCCAAAATTTTTATCGGTATTGTTGTGAATTTCACATTTTATACAATTTGTCAAATGAGAAGAGTGGTTTTTTAAACTTAAATTTATTAAACGTTACATTTGATTAACGTTTCCAGTATAATAAGATGCATTTAAAATTAATACAAGTAAAATATTAACAGTTTTAATTATATACATATAAATTTCATTATCCGACCTAAGGAAGACCTTTGGGACTATTTTGATAATTGTGTATGTACTGATTTCTCTTTCAGCAACATTGTATGTATCACTATATATGTCAACTTACATTTATCTAATTATAGAGCTATGAGGTTTTCTTGTCTTTACTGTTATTCAATTTCCTATTCACCGTAATTATTCTCCTTAAAAATTTTAATACTATAAATATAATAAACTTGTTTAAATACAGTTTTTGTTTAGGTTTTTGTATGTTTTTTTTTTTTATTTTATTATTTATTAAAATAATGATATATATGAGTTCACATTTAGTAACAGTAAGATATTATTAATTTGATAGTAAGAAAAAACTTTTTGTTTTAATTATTTCATGTATAAAATATTCAGTGAACATATATATAAGAAATATAAAACGAAATGTACTTACTGCTCTTAAGCCAAGAAACAAAGCAAAAATACTATTTATCTTTAAGAATTTTGTTTTTTTTTTAATTATCGTAATTTTATACATTAAGAAGTCATACATTTGTTGAACGTTTAAGTATTTCGAGACGCTCCGCCATTTTCTGAATGTACAAAACAAGTACGTATATACCAATACAATATTTATATATAGATATATATGTGTATGTACTAAAAATATTCTTCAATAAGTAAGATTCTTACAATTAAATAAAAATTCTACATGTCTACCTGAACTATGAAACTACCACAAAGCACATTGGTTTTTATAAAAATAAATTTTAATAACGTATTAAAATAGAAAAAATATGTCTTAAATTAAATGGCCCTATCTAAAGCTTTATCAACTATAACGGGGTCATATTAAGATGTCCTATACATGGTTTTGCTATTTACTCCCGCAAATATTAAATATTAATTACTACTCGCGTTCATGTGTTTGGTCGCTGACACTTAAGTTTTTCAATGTACAACTTACCTCTAACGAGAGACAAACAATATCTTTACATCTAAACGCATTTCACAGCTTCAATTTAAGCGTTTTTTAAAAACCATCGAAAAAAATTTGTTTCCTGTAGATAAGATAAAAAAAATTATTTAAAAAATAATAACTTAAAAAAATCTGATCCTCTGAAACAATTATAAGTATTAACAATATCATAAAGTGTTCGACCTCTGAGATGTTTAACATTACCATAACAATCGAATACCAAACCGAACCTTCATTATGAGGTTGCAATGTCAAGATGATAAGAGATTACGTTTTTATATGTTTATATTATCTTTAAGATACCTTTAAATGTAATAAGAGAATGCAAGTATAGGTTATGCTTAGTAAACGTGAACATCGAAACCCTTTTTGGCTGCTATGGGAAGGCGTTCGCCCTGAAGATACGGGTTTTCCACCTAAAATTATAATCGTTAT
Source organism: Danaus plexippus (assembly GCF_018135715.1). Taxonomy (NCBI): domain Eukaryota; kingdom Metazoa; phylum Arthropoda; class Insecta; order Lepidoptera; family Nymphalidae; genus Danaus; species Danaus plexippus. The sequence goes on from NC_083538.1 coordinate 2,196,339, forward strand.
TAAAACTTTGAAGTTAACATTAAAATATGATTTTAAAAAACCGGAAAGAGTAATCAAAGAACATCTTACATCTTCCTTGTATTTTTTGGCCACCAAATTTTTGTGGTGATCAGGAAAACGCAAATCAAGATCTGAGGGATTCTCTGGAGGACAGCTAAACATGTGTTCACCGTCGCACATGCAACGCTGAGAGAGCTGATATTCGCGGCTAAAAGCAGCGGTGTTCTCAAAGTCATTGATGCAACCTTGATCTTCTACAATAGAGGTCATGGTTTAGTTTAAGTTGTATTAATTTAGGAGATAATAATATCATATTCATGACATGCAATCTTTATCTATCTATGGAATAACCTACCGTTATAACCGACGGGACACGGATTAGGAGGGTTACAGTATGCGGGTAAGACTGCATCGGTTTTTATAAGTTGTCGATTTGCCACTAGACCTGATGGCTGGAGACGCTGTTCACCTTCCCCAGCACCTCCAGTAACATATTGATGACCCCATAACGAACTAAACAAAAATCAAATCAAATTACCAAATAGCCATCATAGGCACAAAATTTGTAAAAAGTTTTGCTTGAATTGCGCTTTGTTAACCTATATTTTATGTATTAAATATTACCTGTGCTGCAAGTATTCTTGATCGCGGAGGCTGGGGTTAGGATTACCATCAATTAAAGAATCGTAGTCCAGTTGTTCGTGCTCCACTTCCTTATTAGCTCGGGACATTAAGGAAAGATGTCTGTCATTTGGAAAATCAAGATACGTTGAGGCTGCGTCGTTGAAGTCTTTACCCATGCGCTCAACAACCTCACGAAGCAATGCTTCGGTCAGCATATGCTCCTGAGAATAATATTTTGCTACGGTCAAACGACACAGTGTCGAAAAAAAATGTATTGTTTTGATCGTATTATTAATAAAATGTTATTTGTAACTATTGTGGAATTTTATATTTAGCACTTCCAACGAGTGTTAGAATCATTCAGACGATTAGCTGTAGAAATTAGCCAAAAACTCATGAAATATGGTCGCATAGAAAATTTGAGCTAACCCCAAGTAACTAAAGAAAGTTAGAGAAGAGATTAATAAAACTATTATTACTTTACGTTACCTTTACCCCAATAGAACCATGGGGGATAAACGCCATCGCCCCTACGATGCTTATTGCCATAACCAGCATTTTTGGAACGCCCATTGCGGATCTGAGACATCATAGAATTAATTTTATTTATTGGAGTTCTGGTTATAAGTATTTTCATATTCGATTTATTATTGTGGAATTGCAACTTGAGCTATTGTTTTATAATATTTTTTTGTTAAAAATTATCTAAACATAAACTTTTGAGTTAGCAACAACATTGACCTCCTAAATCAAAACGTCCTCATCGTTGAAAAAATGCATTACTCATACAAAATGATTGTTACTTTTTATGCTTAACAATTGACGTAAATCAATCATTTTGTTTTCCATGACATACCAGATCGAGGTGTTTTTATTTGTAAAAAAAAATTATAGAATCTATTGTGTATCAAACGTGGGTGTTGCGATTAAGATGCTATCTAATGTTTTGGCGTTTGTGTGCGGCTTCTTTGAAATGTTGACATTTAAATTATTATTGCATCACGTTAATTAGAATTTCAATGTTTATTTTTATGAAACGCGGCTACGGTCTTTTGTTAAAAAATTAATTATTATATACCTAATCGAACACTGTGAGGAGTTAACGGTTTGTGTTTTAAGTTGTTGTGTTCCTCTAAGTATTGCCAATGTCATTTAAGTCCATGAGGGTCTACTAATGATAAGATACCTGTTTGTAAGCTAAGCGATCGCACGACGCTGTCCATTCACGAGCTCATTCAAACTTTCTACGATCACAGAGTAACACATCCAAAGAATCCGTATAATTAATTTGAAAACACAATTTGGTTGACTTTTAAAATAAAATTATTGTCAATCTAAATGCTGATTTTAAAATGTTGTAGGCTTTAATTAGAAAATTATGAGATCGGAAGAATCATGGTATAAATAAACGCTTTAAATACAGTTCGTTAATAAAGCGTCTGACAATAAGTGCTCTGTAGTAACAGCGAGGCAACCTGCGCGGGCGCCGGTCGTGGGCGGCGCGTCCTCCGCCTTCACAACCATCGTTGTCAACATTGTACTACTATTTTTAGTTGAATTTTAATGTTTTATTGCTGTAATCATGACTGAAAATATTTCGAATGGATTTTGTTATTTTTTTATTATGCTATAATGAACTCTTCAATCTATATTGAAAAATATATATTTTTTAATGTATCAAAATATATTCTTAAAGAAATTTTTTATAATATACTATATGAAGTATTGAAAATATAAAATGATATATCATATTTATATTTAGATATTAAGTACTTCATATTTAAGCCGTCAAATCAAATTTCAATAATGAATGTTGGTTGAGTTGCTCCATCATTATGATGTAATCTGTCGCGGGGGCGAAGTGCTCGATACTCCTACAAACATTATCAAAAAAGCACTTAGACCATGTTGGTAATGAGGGTATCCACGCCAAATACGAGAGTATTTTCCTAAAAATAATTTTAGTCGTAATAACAACGAGTTAAGACGATTTAATCAAAAGCGTTTATGACTGATTACATCCGTAGTTTTATAGTAAGTTGTATTTTATTCCACTATGATTAATAGGGCGGCCATGCACAATATAAGCGAACAAAATTGTATGTCATCATGAATGATTATTCTTTGAATACATAAAACTGTATATTTTACCATAAAATCGCGAATTAATTAATGTCTCATATATTTGTTATTAAAAAATATGGTAGTTTTAATTACAAATATAATCAAACTAATCTCTCGTTTTAAAAAAAGGCATAGTAATATAACTACTTATATACACCACATCTAATTTAAAACATATCCCAAGCTTTTACCCTATTTCGGTCTCGCTCTAAAATCGGCAAACATCGTATTGATTTATGGTTGCATCGATGCATTGGTACTTGCGTACTGGAAATGTCTACCAGTCCTCGCCCCATCACAATTCCTTTTACCCTTTTCTGATTACATGGACCATTTATTGTTTTTGTGGTTGAAATCGAAATGACCATAGAAATAAATTCGCAAATATTTCAATATTCTAACGATACTTAAAACATTTGCTTTATTTCTAACACGAAATAATTTCTGGAACGCTATTTATCGTTATTATTTTAATATTTTGTCCAAAAAAGAGTCATGGAGATGTGTGTAATGTCAATTGAAAATGAGATACATACATCAAAGAAGTAGTTGACATATAATGACGAACAATGTATGTTATATATTATTCAATGGATAATATACAACCAAACAAAGAAAGTTAATAAAATACTGTTCCGTTATAAGTTATACATCTTGAACTAAGTATAAATGAAGGACGATGAAGGTCAAAGGTTAGCCGAAAACATCAATACTTTGGAGTGCATCGCGCAGGTCTTGCAACCATGTTGTTTTACTATATGTCGAATGCAACATGATTCGTTTTTTTATGATTTAATAAAAAAATCCAAATATTTTTTAGTTAAATCAAAAGAAAATCATATGATAAGGAAAAAACTTCCTATGAATCTAATAAACGAAACAATCTATTTATGTTTTTGCCGTTACAAAGTATTATCACAATAAGTCTATGTCCCCACTGCGCAGTCTCAGCCTGTTGCACACTTCTTGGCAGACAATTTTATCAGTTTGTCACAATCATTATATCCGTTGTAAATTAAATTATATTATATGAAATAGAAGTATCGAAAATCGCAATTGAAGAGTATTACAGATATGTGCAATAAACAAAGATTTAAACGTGAAACAATATCTTATTGTGCTAGGATGAATATAAAAGAAAATTAATGTATATAAATAGTATACATAACGAACCTTAAGTTAGAAAAAAAATAAAATAAGAAGGTAAAATAAAATTATCATTTGGAAAGTGGCAAAAGCAAAGGTTTGGCGAAGGCTGCATTTTTTGGAAATATAAAAATAAATAATAGGAAGCTACATATTTCTCACTAAACGTTTACTTACACAGAGTAGAAATTGTGTTGTAAGGATAAATAAGAATCCAATAATTCAAAATCCGACTTACTTGCAGCCTGACCAAACTCGCTATAATTATAATCAACGCCACGGCAAGGTACATGCACTTTTCTTTAGTCTGACTTTAATAATCCGGGTACTATTTTCAATGATAATGTACTCACCGGTTGATTATCACCAGCGGAATGGGCTTATGTGGCATCCTCAAAAAAATCAATGTTTTAACGCATGCGCCGTTAAAACAAACGCCGCAGGTGTATTCTGAAATCATGTCAATTTGCAAACGAACTTTTACTCAGGGTTGGCTTCCTTAACGACTAGATTTATAGTATGACAATGAATTGTTAATTGTTATTCAAATATTATTTTTGTGGCTATTTTCCTTATTAGTACCTAGTTATATATCTGAAATTATAGACACATACCCTTATTTTTAGTTCTATGCTAGTGTTATTAATGCATTATTTGTAATTAATACTAAATGACACCGCTTGCCGGTGGATTTTCTTTTCCAATAAACTTTTTATTTGAAAATGATTCAAACAAAATATATTTTATTATAAGAAAAAAGTTATGAATTATAAAGATATCACCGCTTTATTCCGAATTTTAATAAGCAAGGACTGTTTATATTTTTAATTATTTTATATTTATACCTTCACATTCAGATTGCGTTAGACCTGTACCGTATTTATAGTTGCATATCGATTTCTTTGTCTGGTAGAGCTCAATGCGATTTGGTAATGGTATTGAAACGAAGATACAAATGTTAAATGTATTCGTCAACGCTATACTGCTATTGCACTCGAACCAGCCTCTAACAGATCGTTTAAACACTATTTCGGAGAGAGACAGAAGAGAATGCAAGAGATGTAATGATATGATACGCCCCATCATTGATTTTTCATGAATAATGAAACCCAGAAACTATTTTCAGGGAGGTCAGAATATATTATCACTTGTTAATAGTTTTAGTACAACAACGCCTACTTATTTTATCTCTAGCGGTTTATAATATCAAATATTCAATAAAATTGATTCAATACATTAAAATGTATGAAAGTTTATTTTTTACTATACAGTAGGCTTACAAGTTTTGAATTTGTATGTCTGTTACTACTTTTCCTTACAAAAAAATCCATAAAACGGTTCTCTTTAAAAGATTTCATACCAATATGTTTTTAACAAACGTTTTAAATGATACCTAACTCCAATATAGCTCACTGAAATGATCTGTGTTTAAATTCTTTTCAATCGAATGCGAAAACGTCCCTGAGTAAGAAAACCGTGTTATCGACATTATGGACTGAATTTATTTAATTAAATTTCTTTTGTTAATATACTTTTCATTCCACATAACTTATTTATTATTTGTACATGAGAAGTAAACCATATTCTATGATGTCGCAAATATTACGTAGGACAATATAACGTGATTAAATTAAAAATCTCTCCTGATTATTATGCCTTAAATTCAAACTTCAAAGAAGCTAGTAAATAAAACCGAAAAACTACGGACTCTTTTCTTATTTATGTAAATACAATTATAAGTCTAGATTACAATTAGTGTAAATATATTGGAAACCTCTTATATAATGTAAATATTAATTAATCAATTAGTTTATTTTTTACAAGAAACAAATTTATATAGGTAGGTGAAAAATTTATCACAATATAATATTGACTTTAGGGTTCCGTTCCTAAAGCTAAAATAACCATGACCGCTAATTATTATGTGTAAAAATATAATTTTTGCAACATTAATTACAACATTAATACCCCTCTCAAGTGAATTAAATTTAGGGCCCTTGATATTTGTATACTTGGGCCCTTGATACTTGATATTAATATTTGTAATATATCTTATACGATATCCTAATATAAAATTGTAATAAGCATTTTTAAAACATTTGGAGAAATTTTATTAGGTTTCTCGGTTGTCCCTTAAAATAATTTCGAATACGTAAAAATTACTACCATTGTTATAAACTGTCCTACTAACCCGAATAAGGAAATCTATCCCAGGCAATATGTTTGTTATTTATTGCCAACAATAAGACACAAAAAATTGCTTATAATTTATTGAATATACAAATATTCTAATAGCTTTTCATGTTAACGTTTCAATTTCTTACGTTAGCGACATCTATACAATTTTCTGTGAACTACAGAACCAGTATTCGTATCCCCAGTTGTCAAACTGTTTTGAATATCCTCAAATAGTTTTTATTGAGAATAAAAGATGTCAGCTTTTTGACTGTAACTGAAATATATGTACTTTGTTAATTATATACTCAATTATATTAATGTATTCGATATCATGTAAAGATTACACTTGTAGTTTTTTATTATCGTTATTATTATTTAGGATGAGAAAACAACCTAGAAAATAGGAAAGATTCGAGAACGTCAGATTTATTTAAATTTTACTATTACTGACTGAGTTTTTAAGCTAGCTTTTAGGTCATTTTGTTATAGGAATAATTAACATTTCATTTAAAAAATACACAAGCTTCGCTTCAGTTAATTTACTAAAACATCATTTTAAAATTATACTATAAACAGTTTTGTGTTAAAGTGAAATCTGATTCTAAATATTTATATACATATATTCTAGTATTTCCACGTAAAACTTTTAACTTGGTGTACTAAAATAGCAAAGTCAATTCAGAATGTCATTTGCATTTCATGCTCTTAATTAACACAAATTCAATATTTACTTTGGACCTTTAAAATTTTGAAGTTAAATGCAAATTGCAGTTATTTTCTTATCCCTTCCTAATATATGAAATATAATAGATTATAGTGTTTAAATTAAACTAATATATTCGGATTTACTCCGCGTTTTACAATATTTTAACTACGTATCACCGAAGTTTCGATTACTCTTCAGCAACAGTGATCTCGGGAGAAGGAAAAATTATTATAGTATTTCTCTTTAGTTTTGTGATATAATATGCATTTCGGGTTGCATTTCCAAAATACGTGTACTGTGATATGACTGGTATTGTTCCTTTAAATCTGTCTTAGTTACTTATGAACATCAAAGACTGAATCAGAATAAGCAATGAGTTTGAGTACAAAAAGTAAGTATTAGAACCACTAACATTATATTTATTTTATTCCCATCATTTCACATATTATGCATACTGGTTTTAGAATAAGTTATGCTTGAACTTTTATCGAACAACATAAAATAGATAAGACCGCGACGGTAGACGTTTCATTAAGAACTCATTTTAGTACAGTATTTTTCACAAATGACAACTTATATTGAGTTCATAAGAGCTGAAAACTAAAAATTGTTTGTAAAATATGTTAAAAGTTTAAATTACTATAAAAAGCTGATAACAATACGAAGTGAGAGCTGAAGTTGTGGGAATCTTGGAATTAATTAAGTTTATCTTCCGGTGGATTAAATTTGACCAAATTATTAACTGTCATTTTAAACATAAGTACATCCGTCACTATAATGAAACAAAAAGGCATGATAATGTTCTTAAAATTTCTTATAGACAACGTTTCCCCATTTATCAACATTCCTAATGACTGCCACAATTCCCACCCTTGTCGTCGTTAACCCTTGCAAATACAATTAATATAATTTATGATAGAAATAAAAGTCTTATAGCCGTTCAGCGTTTTAAATGGCCAACATTATAATATTTGATTTATCTAATATTTTATAGGAAAGGAGTGAACTAAAATAAAAATATCGATTGTGGGTTTGGTGTTCAAATATATATATATCTTTACCTATATTTGCGGAGACGGTTATTTTTTACGAATTATTCGATTAGAAAAAATGTTAATGATTAATTTTATAGAAGTGCTAGAAATATTGAAATTTCTATTACTTACACTTTTAACTGGTTGTTTAATTACTTGCGTATAGTAGAATGCTTTTCAGGTATTTATTCACTACGTAAATTTATTCAACTATATTTAGAATATATATTACATATATATTATTAATCTGCTAAAGTCATAATTTAGAGCCAAATTGTTAGACGTCGTTAGTTAAAACAGCATTCCCCTAATGCGTTAACTTTTTTGAAGAATAATAATCTAAACGCAATCAAACTTTCGCTTTTTCTTGCTTCTTGGTGGACAAAGAAGAAAGCTTATAGTATTAAGAACTTCGTAACGACTTTGAGATTTTATTATTTTGAATTTGTTAAAGTAGGAATAAAATGTTTGTATTGCTGGACCATGCTGTTTATTTTTCCTTGCGATTGGTTATAAGTGATTTATGTATTTTAGTTAGTTAGTTTTAGTTACTTATTAAAGTGTACGTTACATATAACGCTATTAATATTTTTAATTTGAATAATTAACAAATAATTAAAAAAAAAGTTTTGACCCTAATTATCGTTTCTCAACTTTAAGCCTATTTAGATTTTGTCATTATGATAAGATTTTGAAGCAACTTTTATTAAACTTTTAATTAACTGGGAATGTAATTATATATATGAAAGTTTACAGCAGCTTTCTTCTACCGATAGTTAGGTGTTTTGTCATCTTATGTTTAACAAAGTGGAGTTATTCAAGCTATTAAATAAATTTTTTTAACGCATGTTTTAACGAACTAATGCTGGTAATTTTTTCATCAGTGCATCATGACAGTATGATATGGGTGTGTTATAGAATAAAAATAATGTTGACATGTAACATGTGACATGTTGCTGTCTGCAGTTGTTGTTGTTTTCAAAAACAAACAGAATCTGAAAGTAATTGTCATATTTTTGGTTGCATGGATACAAATAAATGCTTTACAAATTCAATAATATTCAAAAGTCTCTTTGTAAAGGATAGGATGTGGTTATAAAAATAAGTTGAGGACCAACTGGCACTTTGTTAATGAATCACTAACAAAATGTGAGTACAATATATTTTTTCACCATTTTCGTTTGGTAGCAAACTATTCAATGAGTAGCGACTTTACCAATGTTTCTGTATATGTCATCAAAATGGTTACCCATATTGATTCCAAATTCAAAATACTTGATTACTCAAAGCAGAGTTCAAACAACAGACCATTGCTGCATTGTATCTAAATGTTCTGGTTCATTTTTCACGTTTTTAATAATAACAATGATGTTGGTAAATTTATGCAATGTATTTATTTGTAAATCATTGCCTTTGATTTCTATTACATTTCAAAAATATGTCTCTAATAATAATGTCCACAAATTTTGAATTATAAATTCGAAGGCTCGTAAGGATGTATTGGATGATGACTGTAGCTAGTTTTGAAGGCGTTAGAGCCTAGTTGTAGTCATGTAACTATAGATCGAACATGGGCTGGCTCGATCGGGAAAGTACCACCCTCTCCCCAAAGATCGGCGTGAAGTAGCCTTTAATGGCTGCATTTCGTCCGATGAGTGAGAGAGCCGGTTGCCCTTTCCCTATTCCCACCTTTTCCTGACATTCCCTTTTTCCCACCTTTCCCTATTCCTAAAAAAACAAGATTGGCAACGCATCCGCAACAGAGATGTTGCGGAAGTCCATAGGCGACGGTAGCTACTGTCCACCAACACCACTGTAGTCTGTTCGTTTACCACCTTTAACATAAAAAAAGCTCTCTTGTGTAAAATTCCTATTTTATTTTATTCGTGTCGGACTTTGAAGAAACATTCCAATAATAACTCCCAGACGTAAAATTCATATCGCGAACAAAAATTTGTCCGTGATAAATGTGATTTTATATGTTGTCGAATTTGATAAAAGCAGAATTTAATACAATTATAAAAGGTCCAACAAAGTAAATAAGGAGTTACCGAAAACTTTCCTTTGGCAAAATACAATTGAAGTAACTTCTCTTAGTAACGAGTTCATTCCAGTTCCCGGAATTGCAGGAACATCGTTACATTTCAATCTATCTACCTTAATGGCTCTTTAAAACTACATACAAGTACGGTGTGATTCTGTCGATACTTTAATCTTAAGTAACGTACCAAGCTTAATATTGGAGGTACGACTAGTTATTCTGAGTCGTGTTATAGCTCTAATAACAACCAAGACCAACGGTACAGGTTCACTTGAAATCATGATGACATTTAAAGGACAAATAAATATTTCTATAACATTAAAAAGCGCCATAACATCAATAATATGCTAAAAGAGATTAAAGAATCCAGACGAAAGACCGAGGTAACATGGGATGATTGAATTACTTTTTGTCATTTAATAATATTATAAGATAATCTTAGTAGGGAAATAAATTTCTATACCATATTGTTTTGTATTTGTTCTAATGTAATATTCTATTTATAAATTTTTTACCATTTTACAAGACCTGAGTTTCGTAACGCAAATTTAACATTAATGAATCAAAATGTTACGACATTGCGTTATCATTCTGCTAATGATTTTCATGGGGTTGAACCTTTAATAAAGTGTAACAAAGAGTTAATTACAAATAATAACTGGGAGTTTGTTTAATGATGATCGTATATAAACACGTATATACAAGAAACAGGTTGAATTAGTATTATTCTAAATAAAATTCAATAATTGTATTGTATGATATTGTACGATATGTATACCACATATAAACAATTATCATAATGGCTTTAAAACCATATAGAGTACGTAAGAAGGTCGGTTACTTAAACAGAGTGACCCATAAATTTTGCAGTCTCGAGAGATCGTAATGTAAAATGTATGATTTTTGATTTAATAAGTGAGATAAATTTAGTAGTATCCTATAATTCACATAAAAATATGTTTTCCATATCGATTGTTGCAAATGTTAGTAAAATAGTTTTTGATTACATTGAATGACATTAATTTACTAAATGGATATTTGCAGTTCCTAAATTTCACAAAAGTTGTATTGGTTACATACATAAGGGACTAGTTACAAAGTCACCTCATAAAACTAAATTACATTTCAAACTTCTCCTTTGTAAAATCAATATTTACCCTGAAACTAGGTATTGCACAGTTGAATGTTCGCTTCGCTTATGTTTATTTGTGTTCATTTTGAATAATACATTTATATAATCAAATAAACTAAGAAAAGTTTTATTTAATTTTGCAAGTGATCCACAGACACTCATACTCATTGAAGATAGTTATGGACTTCCAGTGAAGGAAATACGTAATATATCTTTATAAATAACTAACTTAACAAACTATAACTAAACTAAGGACAAATTACTTAACAATTAAACTCAGGAATTAAATTCTTTTATGTTATTATATTTCACAGTAATCCAATACTCTAAATATTGTAGAATACCATTGAAACGAATAATAAGAACGACAGCTTATTTGCGACTTTGCAGTTTTACTATAAAACTTCTGTCGTGCTAAAATAGGCAGGTAATTTTCTTTTAAATAAAAACAAAACATCTGGCTAGTGAGTTGCCAAGATCTTGTTTTGTTTTTTCAGCTACTGTATAAAATAAAAGTAGTTCGACTTTATTGTTCACTATTTAGTTGCTATATTTGATGTGCGAAACATATAAGTAGGTAACGTGTATTTAAGATACTGCATTCTATATGAATTTCTAAAAGAGTCAAAGCATCGGTTGCATGTAAAGATTTGTCTGTGATAGAAGGAAAAGATGTTGTAAATGTTCGTACTTATACAATTGCAAGTCTAGAAATTGCAGAAGAGTTGGCGAATTATGAAACAACGGTTAGAAATCTCAATCTCATTCAATTAATTTGGTTTGTGTTCCAAAGTGTTTTGGTTCCACATGAATCAACGGAAAAGAAATTGTTTGATCGAGCAAGAATGTGTTTATCACAACTGATTAGACACACCGCACAGCAGTTTTTGGACAAGCTGGTTACTGGAAATTAAAAGTGTTTTCCTAACGAGAATTTTACAAAACAGGAGTTCATAATTTACTTGGAATATGGTAGCAGGTATAATAAAGAACGAAGAGCGGATAATATTAACAAACGAATTTTTATAAATGACTTCACGTATTTTTTTAAAAATACGACAGTACTCTCCCTAATCTAAATTCAATATTTTACTAAACATTGTATAGCATAGACTTAGATCGAGTAGGTCGTCAGTCAATCACTTGCATAAGATTCGATTTTAATTTAAAAATGTAGTTTTTCGTTCTTTTTCGGCCCTTCAAATGTGTCTAACGTAACCAGTGAAGGTGACCGTAAAGTGTGACCATAGCAACTTTGAATAATATAAATTTTATGAATTTAAGACCATTTACATATTGGTCCTAATAAATATTGCTTTTGATTTAAAAAAAAGGCTAATAAGGCTAATAATTTATTTAAATTAAACCGTATTTACTGTCTTACCCTATTACAACAAACATAATAACTTACTACTTTACTACTTTTAATAGCATGACATAATTTATATTACTTAATTGTTTAAAATTATAGATCTAAGGTAAAGTCTGTTTCTCTAAATATACTTTTTTACTCTTTATTTGTAGGTAAACCCGTAAGTGACCGTATGCAAAACTCCGCCGACGAAGAGAACTAAACTAAACTACAAACGCTATTGTTCGCAAAATATTCAAATACTTGATATGAATGCTAATATCTCCTACTTAGTAGCTAAAGGGAATAAACGTAACGATTGTTTATTTACTTTCATCAAAACATATCTATCAATAACATGAATTTTGTGTATTGGAAATATTGTCTCAGTTACGCATTTTATTTTCCTTTAACACATATTCTTAAAATGTTATAAATTGATATCCTGTCTTTGTTGAAATTAATTATATAATAATATTTATTTACAGACTCAAAATAAAAAAATACACATCATTTACCCGGTTACTTTAAGAATACAGATATTTCTGAAATTATAACGGAAATGAGCCACCAGTTTTAAGTATAATATGTTTTTTTAAATTGTTACTGAAATGTCTTTTAAACCTGCAAAAGTAACCAGGCTAACTACTAAGCCAATTATTCATTATTCTAATATACTCATAACTTTTGCTGTTATTTTTTATAAACGAGATAACACACAATGTAAGTATATTATTCAAAGTTACGTGGAATCTCAGCGTTTGTATAAAGAATATGACAATTTTTTGTAACATATTATTTAAGATGACATGGTGTATGCGCTGTGCTGAATATTACCGTTTCTTAAAGAAACAATATAATTAAATTCATTCAGTAATTTTGTTTTTAAAATTCTATGCAAGAGATGGTTTTTTGGCATGCCGTAGACAGTAAATTCTTTTCTAATAATGAATTTCATAGTTATCAAAATTTATTTCGTGTCAACAAGTTTTTAATTTAATTTATTTCTAACAATAGATATAAGAATGGTTTTTAAAAAAATATATTAAAATTAACAGGTTAATAGCAAGTATTCTAAACTTTATATTCTCTTAATTTTTTTTTATTTTCAAATTGTTATTTCGTATATTTTGTTTATATTAAACCAAATATTTAGTACTGAATGAAAGGAACGAAATAGTATGGTGACTTAATTTGTACATTAAATTATAGATCGTTTTATATTTGTACGTTTATAACCAACTTATTTACCGAATCACGTTCCGAATAACCTTTATGCAAATTAAGTTATTTGACTCTTAATTCTATATACTTGTAGATGATCATGGATATAACCCTTGTTTCGGACCGTGGTCATTAGCGTCAAAAGTTGGACACTGATCAGAACCCTCGAGTTAAATTTCGGCTTTAAAAAAATTCGTGCTTTTATGGAAATCGGTCGTGCCTTATCATTTATATTTGTGTATAAATATGTAGACAAAAATAAAGATAAGCAATTGAAGATATTACTTTTTATTCACATATTTTATTGGATTTTCTATTATTCGATAAAGTGTATAATAATGTTTGGAGTTCATCGACGTAACATAAAATATAACACTGTAATTCCATAAAGCATTTTTCCATCCTTTCCGTTTTACTCGAAAGATTTATGCGATGTACACCTTTTTAATTTGTTCTCAATTTATACAGTTTTTTATGTATGTACGTTCTAAGCATAACTTCGTCTTATACAAACAGATTTGCAAAAACATTTTTGGGTCTCAAAGAGGTACATTTTAAAACAGTCGCATTAAAAATTTGTCAAGATTGGACAAAGGATTTAGATATGAGATAATAAAACAATTCTTACAGCTACTTTTAAAATATAATAAACAAAATCGCTTTAAAATTCTTTCAAAACAGAATAAAAGCATTCTGCTTATTTTTATACAATTAGTATCCTATATAAAAAAATAACTTCTTTCTTTTTGAAAGTATTACCTTTTACTACCTATAATTACCTATTTTAACTTTATTTTATATCAATATAATATCGCTAAACATACATATTGTAATATTATTTTCATAGTGATGATAAAAAATATCTTTGCGCAGAGTTTTCTAAGAAATTTCAAAGTAATTAAATGTCACAATTTGCAGAGAGCTTTAGCTTATCATATAAAATTTTACTTTGAAATTGTCTTTGGCAAATCAAAGCGTTATAAAAGTTTAAGATCTTATACTTCAAAAGAAACCGGAAGGATATTATTAGAAAAAAGTTGAAAACAACATTTTATGCAAAAAATAACATTTTCATTTTATTATGAAAATGTTTTTTGTAAATAAATTTGCTTTACTCTTTTTTTGCCTTATATATAAAAAATAGTTTTATTTATAGAAAAAAATAAGAGAATCTTGAAGATAGCTCTAAAAACCGAACGTTCCAAAATAGTAAGAGCTGACCAAATAATTTTACGAAAACTTTATCGTTTTAAGCTCTTTTATCGAGGCCTCTTTAATTTTTATCGAATGAACGAACTCGAAGATCTAGTTTTTATTATTCTATGATAAAGTGTCCGTATAGTTAAAAGTTTTAGATATCATCATAAAACAAGGACAAAAACGAGTTTTGCCTGATTATTAATAAATAATAAGCGAATTAAGAAAAATAAGCTTAAAAATAAAGATAAAAGTAAAAAAAACTAAATCAACAAAGTTACAAAAACCTTCATCATGTATACTTCAATTGCCTTCAAACTGCCAAGGATGTTCTCGCAGCTGAAGTTGGAAATTCAATTTACATCCAAAGTAAACATCGCATTCGTAAAATTCGTCAGACCCCACAAACCGTGGTATGTAAAAACCTTTTACATTTATTTCAAAATCGTTTTTCAAATATTAATACAAAAAGAAAAAAAAAAAAACCAGTAAAACTTTTCTAATTAATCTTACTTGTATTGGACAAATCAAAGTGCCAAAATTGTGCACCAAATTTGGTTATCAATTTCGTGAACTATATCGAAACTTAATTAAATAGGATTTTAAAGTCCACACGCTTAATTATTATTGAGGTTGTATGACATTTTTCCTACATCCATTTCAAACATTATATAGTAAAAATATTTTAATTTTAAGTCAAATGTAGGCTAAAATTCTCCAAAATAGTTTGAGTGAAAACATTAAAGATCCTAACAGCCCCTTGCCCAATTATCGACAGTTATTTATCACATGCTTCCTCGTGTAGTTAAGTTATGAATAAATACGGTTACAAAAAGTCATGGTACGAGGGCTTTATAAAAATATATATATATATAACAAAATTGATACGAAATAACACGACAACTATCAATAATATGACAAGTATTCATGTTTTTTAAAACATTACGAATAACGCTACATAATATTCGCTAGTCAACTTACGAGGGCTCTAAAAATTATCTTTAGGAATAAAATGTGATGCCGCTGTAAAAAAAAACAAGATTTACTACTATCTGTAGTAAAATCAACATTATAAAATAAACAACGGTCAAAATTTTACGGCACTTGTTTAGTTTCGGTTACCAACAGGTAGCTACTTTATTTTATAACATACAAACCAAAGTAATAGTTTACTGCATTCGATCACGTTAAAGTGAACATTATGGAAA
Source organism: Danaus plexippus (assembly GCF_018135715.1). NCBI lineage: Eukaryota > Metazoa > Arthropoda > Insecta > Lepidoptera > Nymphalidae > Danaus > Danaus plexippus. The sequence continues at coordinate 2,212,304 of NC_083538.1, forward strand.
CCCTCGAGTTGAAGACTTTTAAGTGAACATGATAATGTAAACTTTCAGAGTAACTTTCATAGCACATGTTGTACATATTTGTAATTTCAATTAGGAATAGTTTTCATATTATTTAAATAACTTGGAATATACTAACTACGGACACGAGACAGGAATAATATTTAACTTGCTTGAAATGATCGTTTAATGCAACTTATATTTAAGCTTTTTGATTACAAAATCATAGAGGTTCTAACCTGGGGCAGCAATGTCATTTGAAAAATAGCATATGTGAATGAAATAAACTCTTAATGCTCCACATTTCAAATAATAAAGGTATCAAATTAAAACGAATAATTAACTATCAAAACAAATAAATACAAATTCCTAACAATCCTAACAATCCCTGCCTTTCTATATGTAACGAAAAAATAGTATTCTAATAATTGATATATTAGTTATCAAATTAATCTGATGCTGGCGAGGCACGGGCAGGTTGTTGATGGTGAGAGCATGTTTTACACGCTGCAGCTCGGCCTCTAGGTGGTCAGCATCACAAAGGTGTTGGGCTCTCTGTAACAAAGATTTGCCAACGGTAGCTAACTGGATAAGGTTGTGCGATACTACCATATGTGAAGGGAGTTATTGACAGAATAGGCAACATTTTGAAGAAGGTTTCCATCAAAACTATTTACAACCCACATAAGAAAGTGAGCCAATTCTTGAGACCAATCAAGAGTAACATTCCTTTCCAACAAGCGGGTGTATACAAACTCGATTATGACTGTGGCTTGTCATATATTGGACAGACAAAGAGGAGCATCGGTACAAGGGTTAGAGAACACATTTCAGATATCAAAAATAGGCGCGTGTCGAAGTCAGCAGTGTGTGAACACACAATTGACAAACCAGGCCACTACATTCGGTTTGATAAACCACAAATCCTCGCTCGTGAAGACAAGTATATATCAAGGTTAATTCACGAGGCTATTGAAATTAAAAAACATCCCAATGTCAATAGAGAAGATGGCTGGAATCTATAAAACACCTGGGACCCCCTTCTTAAAAATATAAAATCCCATGTCCGTAACTACACCGCAGGACCTCAAGACACCGTAAGCACATTCTGCCGGCATCCAGAGGGGTACATCAGAAAATTAAGAAATCGATAGCGGTAGATGATAAATAACAAGGACCAACTGACAGACACTAACATCTCGTCTGCCCGTGATCGAGGTTGCTGAAAAGTAACCGAAACGTCGGTATTATGTAGTTTTTAAAATAAATAAATCCGCGTAGTATATCCGAAATATATTAGTTTCATTTAAATGATTAAAAACTTTGTTCGAAACTGACTATGGATATTAAAAATATGAGTAAATTGTTGATTGATATGAATTCGGATAAAAAACTAAATCCATAAAAAGTTGTAGTTTAAAAACAATATCCTCCATATTTGTTTTTCACATGCATAGCTTATAGGACTTGTTAAAGGATATATTAGATACAGCCAAGTAAGATGCTATATTAACAATTTGGCTTATTTCTACTTCACAGACAAATCAAAATAAAATATTATAGAGAAATGTTTTTTTCTGTTGTTGTGATTTTTAAAGAGTCTTTAACTTTTAACAAAACACAATAAAATTGTTATTATTCAAAAAAAAAACGAAAAGGGTTTTTGTTCTTGGTCAAGACTTGTGGTCTTGGTGCCCTATAGTATAAGCCATAAAATATTAGTTCTCTAACTTCATACTAGGTACAACTAAGCGATTGTTCTTGTTTTGATCCCGATTTTTTAAAGTAGTCAAGTTCTTTCAAATTAGTGATCTTACGTAATCTTTCTAGTCCAATTTTGAAAAAAATGATTTCCAATTAAAGAAATACCCATAATAAAAGATGTTCTCACCTTTACTGATACTTCCAGTACCGATTTGTAAAGAAGTTCATTTAAAATATCCGCATTGATTATGACTTATGATAAGGCGAGATTTTAGGGAAGAGACTTAAAGATATCTAACATTTCCCCTGTTTTTTATTTTAATTTTAATGTATTCCTTATTAAAATTTGAAGCATTTTGTTTTTAAAAAAATAAAATAAGAGTTTGATAACTTATTTCATTTTAAGTTTAAGTTATATCGATGTTGGTCCCTTTAATTTTTTTGCAAAATTATACATATCTCTATGTGGTATTAAAGTTATTTTCCATGTCAGTTGTTTTGTTCAACTACCTCTATTTATATCTATTTGATTTGCGGCCTACTTGCTAAATATTTTTTTTAATAACTGATAAAAAATGCTGGCTGTGAGACTGGACTGGACATGAATATTAAATGTATATTGAATTATAAATAAATTTATTGCTTAAAAATTCTTAAATTGTATTTGTATAACACCGAAATAAATCTCAATGGTTCAACACATTATATGTTGGGTTAGGTATACAATATTCCGATGTTGTAAATCATACTGTCATAACTGTCTAGTCGAGTCGGGACAATCAACTAATACCAAAATACACCTGAGCCAGCCGATACCGCAATATGAACATATTTCATGTTCCATTTTTAGCAGAACCCGATATATATTTTATCTTCACTATGTACTTCTATCTTTATTAACCTGTTCAGTTTTTTTATTAAGTCTTAAACTTAACTTTATACACATAGTATAAAACAAAGTCCCTCTCTCTATCCCTACGTATAGTCCCTATATCCCTATGTATGCTTAAATCTGTAAAGCTAGGCAACGGATATTTATCATACTGATAAAATATTAGTTAAAATACCAGAACAGTGAAAAGGACTAAACTAGTGTTAATATGATAGACCGACGATTAAAAAAAAGTGGTGAGTATGGGCTGGATGTGATTTGCCCAAGACCAACTTATTAACGCATTTTGGGGGAGGCCTATGTATGGCAGTAGAAGGCGATAGGCTGATGTGATGGTGGTTGTGATCTGCCAAGACAATAAATAATGATACAAGCTATTGAAAAGTAACCCCGTCATAAAACAGTTAGCTACTTAATAAAATTAATACTTTATAAAATGTATAATTCAATAGTGTAAAAACCTGAAGAAATCAAATTCACTTAAATGGAATTCTTTTTAAAGAAGTTTACAGTAAGAATGGGATGTTAAAGTTCATAAAAGTTTCCATACGAAGAAAGATGCCCATAATATCTCAACTACTCTCATGAATAATATTGGAGTTATGTGTGCTATTACTCTAAAAAGCACATATTGAAAAATAAATTATTCAGGGAATATTCTATTTTTTCATATATTTTCAACAAAAACCAGTCCAACTTTTTTAGCTGCATGGTTTTAAAGGACTATCTCGAAAAATATTAATATATATTGTTTATATCGTAGACGTATAAATAAATAACGTATGAATACAATTGTATTTTTTCTAATAGTGCACATATATTATTTGTATGAAACTTAGAAAATCTTGATTGGTCAATATTCTTTATCCCTTTTTTTTTTTTTTTTTTTTTGATGACGCAGGGAAACTCTTTTTACGAGCCGTCTCACCGGCCTTGGTGGGGCCCTATCCCCAGCTCCTTTCGGTCAACCTCTTTTTCGGCCTTGAGGAGGACCGACAGATACGATGCCCCTAGGGCCGCTGCCTCAGGGCGTAGTTTCAGCACTACGGCCTGGGAGCGCGGGAGCATCACTTTTTTCGGGCCCTCTTTAGGGCCCGCCTTCTTCTGCTGTGGCGCCGGCTTTTTAGTCATCGGCACCACCTCCTTCTTCTTGGGGGCCTTGCGGCGGACCACCTCCGTCCATCCCGCCGCGTTGGCCCCAACACCCGCTGCCACCGGTTCGGCCCTTCCACTAGACGTGGATGGACCGAACGCTGTCCAAATCGCCTCTTTCCCCTTACCCTTACCCTTACCTTTTCCCTTGGAGGACGGTGGAGGAAGAGAAGGGAAGTCATCCTCCGACAACACCATTACCGGTGCCAATGACGCCGTTGGAGGGGCCGATGACTTGGCCCCTCTTTGCATGGCCGCCTGGCGGATAGCCTTTTTGGCAGCTATGGCGACGGCGGAGTTGTCACCCGCCAGGGGAGGGCGGGTGACCTCCTCCCGCGGGAGCCGGGACTCTAGCGCGGCAAGTCGTCCATCGACCACGTTGCCAACCAACCTGGCGATATTCGACTCTAACGCTTGCATCTGGTCCCGGCCGATCGGGCCCTCAGACGCCACCTTTGTCGCCTCCGCCCTCTCCCTCCGCATCTCCTCAAATTGGAGGCGGTGAGCGCGCACCTCCTCTTTGAGACCCGCGTTCTCTCGTTGAAGCCGACCAATATCGGCTCTAAGACGGCGGGTCTCTTCCGCCTCCGTGCGCGTCACAAGCACGCCGAGCGCCTCCCTGAGAAGGGCAGAGGCCTTCATTATTTTTGAAGAGTACCCCCCTTTTAGGTTGGTACTCTTTCCCACTAATTCTTTGATAAGGTCGAGGCTTTTCTCAGCCTCGACCATTATCGCCTCTGCCCCCATTGTCTCCAGGTCCAGAAGGACCTCTTTCTCCCTTGCCTTTCCTCCGTCCCTCCCCCTTACCAGCTTCTTTTCCATTAAAGAGTCGAAGCTGGCCTCCGACTCCTCCTCTTGCCGCTTGCGGAGATATTTTCGAGCCCTAGTTAGGGCACGACCGCGGCCTCGTCTCCCCACCGGAACCGGACTCCTAAAAATCTCGCCCCAGTCTCAGTGTCGGAGCCAGACATCTCCGAAAAGAGACGTTTGGCTCCCACCTCCGACCCCGGACGCGACGACATAGCATCGTCCGCAACGAAACTCCCTAAATCTAATTTTCCCGGTATCCCCCCCGGGCAACCCCCCCACCATCATCTTCCTTATCTACCATCCTAAACACTCCTACGCAACGACGAAAGCAAAGCAAAACAACCAAAATTACAACGAAAGTTTTTGAAGTAACTTCTGGGTTAGGTTCAATATTCTTTATCCCTTGGGTTAGATGTAGTACTAGCAGACTGTAGACTCAAATATTTTAAGATATGTGATTTAGTCTGAGACAAGAAAATGACAATATACGACTACTTGGATAAACTTATTTTTTTAGTTTATGATGTTTTGTTAAGGAATATTTCAATATTTTCTTTCTTGTTGTTCGTTGTTGAAAAAGTTTCCCTTTAACTACAATCTACTTTCTCGAATGTCCTTTTTTTGTTTTATTTTGTAAATACCCAAGTTAAAAGTGGAGTCATTTATTTTATTTTATTCACAATTTTTATGGGCATCAGTCTATAGTGTTTTTGCGTTTTATTTATAACAAATTACCTTATTCCGATATTATTTTCAACGTCTTCTAATGAAGACTTTCAACTAATCACACAGCTAATGGTCAAACTACCTCGCTGGCAAATGGAATTCAAAGTGTGTAATTATGTTACAACATGTAACAAGAACTAAGACATATCTTTTTACAGAGTTTGTAAAGCCATTGTTACGATAAAATATAAAGCATTTAAATATTGTACAACGGAGCCAGCGGTGGCGAGGCGGTACTATTAAAGCGACCCCTTTAAGGATTACACTTTTAATACACCACAATAGCGCATAACATAGAGTCGCTGTGAAATGCTGACATAGTTATTTTTGATCTTTTGCTTCAGTCAAAAAGACTCTTTCTATACTCTTGTCTCTAGTATATCGAAGTCTCTTACATATTTGTATATTTTAATTTTTTCTGAAATCGTTTATAAAGTTCTTTACTTGTCGAATTGAAAAGTGACGCTTTTAAGATTTTTGACATCATACTATAGACTTACTAGATTTCTGATATGTTATATACAAAATTTAAAATATTTAACATACCCAGTTCCAAGATATCACACATATCATATTTTCATAATGTTTTATATAGTGATCCGTAACGTGGTGAGGAATAGTATAGTCGTCTACACCCTGTACAATCTCCCTCCCTATTTAAAATTATTTAGTCATAAAATTCGCTTTAAGTTATAATATATATATATATATATATATACTTAAAACCAGGCCATCAAGTTAATTTATTTCGGTACAGGTTTCTACACCTATCTTGATTGTAATCTTACCACTAACTTAGTAAACTTACGTGCTCATTCGTTCGGGGACATTTCATTAATGTGGGGATCGAGGAACTATTACGCTAGTAAATTTCAATTTAACGGAAACAGTCGTAATGACATAATTCTGAAGTCATGTTGTTGAGAATTGTTATTGAATGAAATTGAGGGAACTATATTCATGTATTCCAATATTGTGCATCGTAGTAACAATATAAACAAAAATATGATAAAAATTTGTCTATATTTCGTATTCACTACATATACACACACTACAATACATTCATAAAGCAAAATTTAATAAAGCAAATTCGACAAGTAAAGAACCTTAGTTCATAAACGTAGTTGGAAAGTGATTACCGGTAATGTATTTGAAAAGAACTCAGAACATAGTTTTTTTTTCAAAAGCAACTTAAAGTCATAAGTTTTTATTAAAATCTGAGAAACTCATCAGCGCATAGTTATATAAAGGGATTTGTCGCGAAGTAATAACATTCTTAAACAATGAATGTCGACGCTTACAACATTATTTAAATACCTCTACCTGCAAAGGTACGCCTAGATTTATAAACGCCTGAATTGTTGAATTAGGCTAAAAACCGTGTTACCTTTTAACTATTTAAATTATAACCAAATAATCAAGAAAATAAAATTGATTTAAGTATATATTTTATTTTTTCTTAAAGACTGTAATTTCATGATAGCAATTTTCCCCTATGATTAGAAAAGTAAAAGCTTTCTGAGTCTATTTCCTAAGTAGATATTCAAACCCGCTAAATTCCTAGTGTATGTACCAAAAATAGGGCTTTTAATCGCTCAAATATATCTCTTTTCTATGGAGGAAAATTCTGTGTACTTAGCCCAAAACTTTTCAAACAACCTTCTGTCAGTTCTCACTACTTGCTGTGGCCTAATTTGTTGAAATGTTAGTGTATAAAAATAAAACTAATATTAATCGGATTTACTACGCGATTATAAATATTTTTAACAACATAATTCCGGCATTTCGGTTACTAAGCAGCAACCTGCATCACGGGTCTTAGGTGGACTACAATCTTAGTTCTCGTTATATTACTTTATTTCCTAAAGAAGAAGGGTATAACACCAAAGTATTGAAATCTTGCCAATGTGGAACCCGTTTAAAAAAGAAATAGACAAAGACGCTCCAATAACCATCCAATTTTAATTAATTTTATATTCTGCGAAATAAATGACTCACATATATCGAACATACAGCTCTTGGCAAACTAGAACACAAAAACCTTAGAAACTTGCTATACAAATTTCACAAAAAAAGTAAGCCACACATTTATGTCAGAAAGCTAGAGAACATCGATTAAATCTCACTTTTTCATTTCATCTCTCAAAAACTTTCAACAGGCTCTGACAGAATAGTGTTAAGGTAAACTTTCTTACCATGGTATATCTCATGTTCTAATTGTATGCATTTTCGACTTTGTGACGGACCTTGCGTTAATTTGTTTACTTTACGTTATACATGGCTACTTGTCATGTTGAAGAGCTTTCAAAGTCAGGATTCATTAAAGTTCAGTCCTCTTTGAAACCTAGTTTCTTGCTGCACATTGACGAACTGCAATTATTGAAAGCATTGAGTCCAAGACTGGGTCTCAAACACAAGTTAGTGTAAAAGTTAGGGCTTTATTTAAAATAAGGACACCATGTTAGTCACTATAAAGCACAAATAAGTCAGTCAGTTAGGGAGATTCTACCAAAAGGCATTTCATGTACCATGTAAGTCTTTATTTCCATTTGCCAACAGGTGAGATGATAGCCAAACACTATACAATCAGAAAAAAATAATTATATTACATTTTTTTTTTAATCTTCTAATATCTGGTATCAGTATCGTTAAATGGTATGGTAATGGTAATTTATGCGGGTATATGACATTTATTGCTTAAAGGTTTTCTTCATTAATTTATTCGGATTTTGATTATTCAATTCCAACAGTATGCTTAATACGGATTATGAGGAAAAATTTTAGATGTTGGGGACTTTAAAAAAAATATACGGAGAATTAAATTTTACAACAAATGTTCCAAACCAGGAGAAGAAAATAAAATAAAATCGGTTTTACTCTAGCAATGCTATATGCTTTTGGTTTTTAATGATAATTGTACGATAAATCTTTTGTAGGAAATAAATTTAAATCTGAATTAGTCAACAAAGCTCAAAATCACAATTGTAGAGCTTTTTCATTAACCCGATTGAGTTTTAATTGAAATTTATTATCGTAATGGTTCCCCGATCTCGCCATTAAAGGAATGATCTGAACCTAACGACGAAGCAAGTTATTTTAGATAATAGAATCTATGGATTTTTTTTAACAATATTTTTTTAAGCTTTTCTCCCTAACATGGTATAAAAGCAAGTCTTTTAAAATTAAATATGTACTTCAACTATTAATACAACGGAAGAAAGTGTTATGAATGAAGTAATGTTTTTGTAAGTTGTTTAATTAAAACTGTAAAATGTCAAAAAATTGTCAATCATTCATGACACATAAACCATGAGATATGGATTTAAACATACTGATTGGTTTAAAGTCTGTAGGTCCTGATGTCATACACGTTTCATTTTGTAAGATCATCTCAGTTATGGTGAATTTTGCAACCTTCAGGTTAAATATTTTTTTATATCTTGATTATATTATTATCGTAATATTTTTCCTTCTAGTAATAATCAATATCGGCTAATATATTTCCAAGTTTTTTTTTGAAGTGACAACTTCTTATGGGAAATTCTTAAACTGCTTCGTAATGCTGGTTTCCCTTTCTCTCACTCATACGGCAGCAATAGGCAGGCTACCCTCTCTCTACTTAGTGTTTAGTATGCGGTAGACATAATGTTGACAGTGAGAATGTAACCCAAAACTGTCACAAAAACCTATTTTGACAGTTGTTATAAAAAATAAAATGGAACAAGTAGAACATAATCCTGGGATCATTACAGAATCTCCTAAGTAAAGGAAAGTTTAATAATATACTATAATACGATTTACTAATAGCACTGTGAACAATATATTACATTTAGACTGACATTGGGACAATCATGTAGTCTTAGGTATAGGTTATAAGTTTTAATATGTAATTCTTATTATAATTACATTAAAGTAAGTTCCGTAGTTTTCCTGGAACATTTAGTTGCCACCCTATATAATTGTTATTATCAAAGATAGGGAGAAAAAATTACCAATAGCATTGAACATCAAGATAATAATAATAGAAATATTATATTGTTCTAAACATTGTCCTAAATCATGTTCTCCTTTTTAATATAAATAAGTTGAATAAAGGCCGAGTATAAACAGAGTTATAATTAAAAAGTAATGAATAAACTCATAAGAGTTTAAAATTCAAAAAGGAGTATGCAGATCCTTGATTTCGAAGCTATTTGAAAAAACTAAGTGCCCAATGGATTGATTAACACTATTAACTGCTCTAAGATAATCGTTGAATGTGTTTTTAATGGGAGTCGTGACCTTTTTGTCTGGGTCGTGAAAGGTACATTTCAATTTCATAAAATGAGGAATATCATCAACTAAGGCATTCATCAGCTGATGAAAATTTCAAAACGTTATGTTAATAGTCTGCGTTAGGTCGCCGACTTATTTGAATCAAAATTTTCTTGTTTTATATATAAGTTATAATGAATTCATCCTCTACTTAACATAAGACATACATTAAGAACTCTTAAAAATAAAATATAAATTATTAACAATATTGTTTTTACGTTCTTCAATTATGAATAATATTCTTAAGTAAAGAGAAAATCTCAGGAATAGGTACGAATTCAAAACAATTAAGAATGAAGAGTAAAGTTTTCTTTAGCTTTTAAAATTAATTAAGCTCATACATCGATTTTTTTAATATACATAAGTATAAAAAATACAGTTGGTATTTGTGATAGCCAGCCGTTTTTCAACTTCCTTTTGTTACTGCTGTATAAAGGTCGTGTAATGACAATAATCCACCGAGTGCATGTCAGCAGACGATACCCCAAGGATCAAGTCTTATTATTCTTCTAAATTATTCACTTCGAAAACTATACAAAAAGTAAATAAATAGTTATCAAAATTTATTGACCTATTTTGTATATGATATGTGTTATATAATAAATTCTATTTAGTAGTTGTGGGTATCCTGAAATAGAATCTTTTTTACTTTTTTTGTCTTTATATTATATATCAGAGATAATTAATTCATTAAGACAAATTCAAGATCGTAAAGACATTGGCCGTTGGCGGTGTATTATACCGAATTACTTTGTATTTTATATATTTTTTTAGTTCTTGATTTTTTATTATTGGTTAAAGTAATTACTTATTTTATGTCTCTTTTAAATTTCAATAATATTTTGTTGTTATAATATATGCCCCATATGCCCACCTGTCCGCAATACTTAATTAAATAGTGCGGTCCAAACATAATTTTATATTTCACAGCCAACTATCGTCATGAGGTAGACTACACTTAAGTACGTGTCTCGTCTCTCGTTGGCTAAACTTTTGATAGTAACATGGAAATATTATATGAATAGTTTGTTTCAAATACTCTCTAGATAGTTACGAACTTCTAGTTCTAATAATACCCAAGGAGCAGAATTATTCACGTCTATTATGAACATAATTTTGACGTTAAGCCCCTTGATTTAGTTAATACACTAGTTTGAGTAAGGCAAAACGTTCATTTAGAATATCATACAATATTATATTTTTAGACGTTTTATGTATTATATATATTATTAAACGATCATACCGCAGAGATTAGGCAAAATTCTTTATTATATTTCAAAAAAACAAAAAATTTTTAACGTCTAAAAATTCTAACAAACTTGAATTGTTTTCTTTGACTACGCTATATTTATTTTTTAATCTTGATCAGGCGTAGACCGGATGAAAGTTCCTGCGTCTACAAATTTAATACTTTAATGACCCTTTTTATTCCGTTAAAAACGACGAGATTAATTTTCTATTACTTATCTATATTCCAAACATGAACGACTGTGCAAAAGAAGTAACGCTTTAGTGTTAATTGTATAAAAATTACTCACAAATCACTAAGTCTCCTGACGTAGCGTAACAGGTCACCCTCATCAAATAATATCATGTTAGTCTTACTAACTTGTTGAACCTGTGGGCAGATTGCCAACTCTAGTAGGATTTTCACTCGATTGTCTAAAATGATTTGATCGTACTGAGGTTGAAATTTTGGTTGAATTTACAAGCTTTCATTTAACTTGGATTATAAACGTAAATAAATGTACCTATCACAACTTGTATCGTTAGCAAATTTGCACTAAATCTTTTCTTATTTTTAAAAATTATGTAAAACAATTAGAAAATCGAAGTTTTTAGATTATTAAAAATTAAATTTCGTATTATGCATGAAACTTTTGGCAAGACAAATTCTAATTTCGTAAGAATTGTTTTAAAAGCTGTTGCATCAAAAAAAAAAAAATAGCTGCCAAGTTGTTACGTATAAATTTTACCTAATTGTTATTTCATTTTTAACATACATTTTTTATACTTATATACATAATTTATAGCGATATTTGTCCGGATGAAGTAGATAATATCCAGCTAAAGGGCGAAGATTAGAGTGTTAAAACGATGACGAAGTCGCTATATTGTTTCATGACTTTGAATATTACTCATTTATAGGTAATATACTAATATTAGTATAAAATCACCCGGCTATGTACGAAATCAGATGGTTCTAGTTGGAAGTTAGGGTCTTCTAAGCGCTAAAATCAATACTATTCCATAAAGGAACTAACCCATCCTCTGTAAATAAAAACAAGTCTCTTAGCGTTAAGTATTACTTCAGAGTATCCAAGATTTTAAGTTATGTTTTACATAACATATTATATCTTTATTTTAATAAAATAAAAACTGAAACTATTAAGATAATTCAACATAGAAAAACCCCAACACTTTCCTTGATAATTATGAAAATTCGTTGGAACTTTGAAGAGGTAACTTGCCGTTGTAATATTGACCTTTTTTTAACTAATTTCGCAAAAATTGTGTCTTCCGAACCCTAAACTGACCATCATATCTTTTTAAGTTTAAGGTGGACGGCACATAAGTTAATGTATTCTCTTTATTCTATAGTAGTCCATACTACGAGTGGAATAGACGGCCGCTATGGATACCCTAATATTTATTCTGACTCTCACATGTGCTGCTTGCAAACAAAAGGAAAGGGAAATAAACAGGATATTACTAGCACTGCATTTTTATAACAAAGAGTATCATTCCATCGTCATCCTGAATGTGGAAATTCTTTAATTATGCATGATGTCTACCACTGAACTCAATAACACATGCACACCTTGAAAGACACGTATACATTTAGAAAATTACCATACTATACATATTATGAATGTTAACAACGAGAACGTTGGATAAGAAAGCGGAATCTTAACAAGAATTGATTAGGAATAGAGTTATTTTTCTCGTTTATTTCAGATTGTGATTTTTTAGGAGCCATAAAAATTGTTGACTCAAATTGCAATATCTTCATTGAATATATTTGTAAACCTTTTTCAAATTAACTTAACGCTTGAATTAAAATTAAACCAGGTTTGAAAATACATGAACGAGTGGTTTTTCAGCGTGTAATTTTTGCAAAACTACAAACACGAGAGAATTATGACAAATATAATTCTTTTTAGAAGTATCATATCCACTCAAATGTAATTGTCTTTTTTTAGCTCGTTTGAATTTTAAATGTCATGTCAAAATTTTAATATTAACTCAAATCTTGTAAGAACCATGGATTTAATATATTTATGGAAAATTTTCCTGATCAGAAAAATCTTAACTTTCAAAACCAATGTATATCGTACACCAATATACATCATTACAGTCAAAAATACTTTTAAAATTTTAGGGACGGTGAAAATTTTTGAGCTGAGTGAAGAATACAAAATTTGAGCGTGAAAGTTTTAACTGCTACGAGTCAAATGTGCTAACTATACTAAGCACACAAATTTTCTTTTGAGGCCTCAGCTTAAACTTAAAAATATAGCTTTTGAATATAACATTTTTCTCAATAAAAACTGACATACTTACGTGTGTCAGTCTTATGTATCGTCTCTTACACAATATCAAAAGCTATTTATTTATTTCTTTCTATACAATCAGTTAGTTATACATTTTTATTGTGTTAAGTCACTTAAAGGTGGTTTTAAAGAATTTCATCATCATTGGAACACTAAAAAAACCTGTTGGATATTTCATTAGTTAAATTTTTAAGTGTTTGTTGTATTCATAATTGAAAAATAAAATTAAGACACAAATTTTCATACCTTTCCATGGCTTGCACAAAACAAATTGTATGTTGTCCGGATAAAACTATTTGATGATATTAATATAAGACGAAATAAATTCAATACATAATTTTTATCAGTTAATATTTCTTCTAACATCTTTAGTTTCAATAAATAATTAATTTAATATATGGTTCCAATGGTACAAGTATGTAATAGTCTATAAAAAATGGTACCACAACTTAAGTTTGAGGACATGGTTGATGTTTAAACATTAGCTTGTATATGTTCATACAAATTAAATTATAAATAACAAAACCATTTGTGCTAAAATAATTATTACAATAATAAAATTCATACCTGTGTATGAACATAACTATAAACGCACATTTTCTTTTTAAAGCTAAGAAATAAAAACAAACATTATTTTGTTTGTTATGAAGTGCTGTAACAAAAAATTTGCTAAAGATACGGCTCATTAGTTGCTATACAAGGCATTTATATAATGATTTAAACAATAATGTCATGTGTTTGTCTAATATCCTTTTGGTTAAAAAATATAACAGTTTAATTGGTATTCTTAAGGTTAAGTAACTCTGTGTACCAATCTTGTTGAGTTTACATTTTATAAAAAGATAATAGCTATAAACAAATTCAATAAAGGATTTAAATAAATTTTACTACAGACTTTAAAAATTCCACATGAAGTTAAATATTATTTTATGAATATTATTTAATAATTTAAAATTATATATTGCATGACATTGTGTTATCATCATAAAAGCGTAGCTTGTTTAAAGTAACTATAACTAACGTGACGATGCATAAAATTGTGACTGTTCTTGCAGTCAAAGCATCAGCTTTGTCTGGCTACAGCTTTGTTAAAATACGTAGCAAAGAAATGCACTCCATCTTATACTTCATTAATTAGAAATCGTGTATGTTTTATAAATATAAATCTCAAAAAATGTTTCCAGACCTTAAGGAAACGTTGGCGATTAGTTATACAAATAATAGTTACATTATATGAAAAGTAAAAATTGACACAATTTTTTATAATTCTTTCATTGACAATAATTGTTTTTCTCATCAATCAATCAATGTGTTGGATACATTTTCTGGTTTTTTGACACTGATGAGAAAATTATTATTCGTTATTAACAAGCAGACTTTATTTTGGCCAGCATCTAACCTCCGCTATAATGATACGCTTGACCACTTTTGAAACCAAAAAGGTAACTAGTGTTCAGTTTACTTAATTGGGGATATTAAGGAAAAAGACTACAGGTTTTGGAATTGGAATTTCAGCAGAGGTGTAATACCCCAAGAATAGGCCCATTAGTGTAATCAAAACTGGCATGCTTGACTTTTTCAATGCTCATATTGAACAATATAGATCGCTATACTTCTTAATGTAAACAAAGTGCACACTAAAATATGGAATTATTAACAGTACTGACAAGTAACAAAATAAATCGCGTAATATATCCAAAAATCATAGTTTCATTCCTGACATAACCAGTAAAGACCACAGCACAGAAGCATAACTGCCATCAACTTTTGATTGGAATTTCTATACGGTTGCAAAAATACTCAAAGAATAAAAAGGGGGTTGCCGCTACAATAACATTTTTATTTTTAACAACCATACATTTTTTTAATCATCAGTAAACGGAACCATAGGAGGGAGTCTAATACAACAGTGACTCTCCTATCTAAAAGTATCGCCTCTAACATGAATTGAAGATAGAGTTTTGCATGTTGCTAAAATAAAGTAATTGAAGCCCATTTGTTTGAGTAATATCTTTGCGTTGGATTATTTCAAATCTGTTTTATCTTTCATCTTTTGAAGTTATAAAATCAACTTAATTTAAAAAGATTGTATTTGAATAAGTAAAACAAGGACAAATTTTAATACTTAACAATTTCTTCTCAAGTTCAACAATATATTTGTACAAAGTGTAAGTACTGTTAAATATTCTTCTTGTGACAGAGAACGCTTTTTAGGAGTCAAGTTGAATCAAACATAATTGATTACTCATATTAAACTAAGAAGGTCCGCAACGTAAAGTTGCTCGGAGGGTTGGTGTGATATCCATTTATTTCACTTATAAGTTAGAATTTAAAAAATGCAGAGAAATTCATGTACCTCTTGTCCAGAACTTGGCAAATTGCCTGGTTCAACAGGTCAACAAAACCTACATCATTTACATATATAAGACTGACCTATTACGCTGTTAATAAATGTTTTATTGGTAAGGTAGGTATTGTATAAAACTTTTAGTATTTATTTTCAAAATTATATTTCAAGGTTCTTTAGAGCGTTAACTGCTTAGTTTATTATTCCGTGACTACAACTTAAATTATAAATGATTTATATGTATGTATAGGTTAATGTGAAAAAATTTTAATACTTTGATTAAAATTTGTATTACACGATAATGTGTCAACAGTATGTTATTTAAATGTAATTCATGTCATAATCGTTCCCTATTCAAATAAATATTTAAACTGTAATCACGAATTTTAGCGTTTATTTAATTTAGATATAAATATTAAATAGTGCTTGTGCTAAAATAAATTTACATTAGAGATTCGATCACAAACCACAAGTAAAGGATAAATGAACTGAACCTCTAACATCTGTTAAATCTTTTTACTTAAAAGAGCATAGATTTTACATTGAAGTAGAAGCGAGGGTAAAAATTAATTCAGTAATTAATACAAAAAAGTATTCATACATGAGTCTTAAACCTTACGGCACGAAATGTTTATATTTTTATTAATTAACTAAATAAAAAATATTTCCCTGAAAATTAATTTAAGTACTTTTTTGAAATAAAAATACATACAAATACAATACAATACATATATACTAAAACAAATGATAATCACGTCAATGATTAAAATTTTTATCGAGTGGCTTATATATATGTGGTGATTAAATCAAGGAATATCGGAAACACAAGTGGATGTTGCAGTGAAATTCTACGTATAACTGAATTTCTCAAATACAGTTGGCTAGTGTAAAATAATGTTAGGTGTAGGCTTCCACGAAATGCTGACGTAGTATTTTCTGGTGGTCTACATACACTTTTGTCGGGGATAGTGGAAACTATTAAATATTTCTTGAGCTCGACCGAATGCGTCCTCCTGTAAACGGATGTTGAAGACATTTGTCGTAAATTAAGCTGGGGTTTAGTTTGGATCAACTATTGTAGACCAAGGGGCTAGAGGAAGAGTATTACTTTCCTGAAGTTTTAACTGTATGCTCTTAGTAATTTGGTTTCACCAATTCTTTTCCTTTTCAGGACACACTATCTATATATGAGGATCAGTAACAAGTTACATGGATCTTATAGGACAATGGGCATAAGGTGATGTGATCGTTTTATTTAACCGAATATATAGGCAGTTTAGTGACTTATTTGACTACATTTTCGTAGTTAAGACAGTTTGATTTTGAATATCAGTTTGAATATTGAAAACCTTGATTATTTGCTTTTTTAAACGATCTTTGTAATGGGACATGCTGTGTAGCTGTGTGTCTCAAGGTAGGAGGTTTGTGTAACTAAAGAAAGATATGTAGCTTTCTCCCAAATCATCATCATCTGGTACTGCTTGATTTTACATGATATTTAAAACTTTGGATAGATACCATTGATACATTCTTCACTTCTGTCTAATACTAAACTACTAAACTACTTTCCGTCACTATATTCTTAAATTCTTTCTCACAAAGTTCAAGGAATGGACATGGGGAAAAGGTTATTCTTAAATTTATTAGGAACCATACACACTTAACAAAATGGGCAAGGAATTTGGTAATTTACTATACTACACATGATTATAATTAACTTAAAACAAGGTGAATTGGCTTATCATTTGTATAGATAATGTGAGTGTACTTTCACTGATTCTACTACTGATACTTAAACTTTATATCGCGGGAGCCGCGAGTCATCGCTCTTACTATGTCAATAGCAAAGGACTACCAAACTAACTTTAATCAGAACGTACGTTGTCATGCACCACGGCCTGCAGAGACCCCTCCAGAACTTAAAAGTGGAGACTTGCCGCAATATACTATTGTGATGAAGCCGGAGATACTATCAATTTAGGGTGAGAGCAATAAAGGCGATACCCATCGGAGGAAATTTCATCCACCCTTGGGGCGTATTTGGTCTTCGCGGCCCTGTGTGCTGAGATTTGTCGACGGTGCCTTTTTGGTAGCTGGTGTTACATGTCAGGAGCTAGTTGGTTTTATTTAATGATAAAAAACGGTGCTGAACTTGGTTTAAAAGACAAATTTAAATACGAAGTTTATTTATTTTGTTCTAAACATGCTTAAGTAAAGACGAGAAAGATGAAAGTCAAGTTAAAACTTTTCAAGTCTAATAATAATAAAAGGTAACGAAATGTAGTGCTGGTTAACATATTTAGCTTAAATTTAAAAATGTCAAATTATTATTTGTCTTGTTTCAAATAAGTATCCAAACTTTATAAATCAAAGGAACTTCGTATAGCTATCAAAAGACTGATTTATTTTTATGTGTATAATGAAAATGCGAAATACCATAAGACATATTTCACAAAGCGTGTTACGGTCATTTGTTTTTTACATTTTCACAAAGTACATATTAAAACATCTCTTTGAGTTTGTGTGAACATAAATTGCACAAGAAAGTAATTAAAAGTCGTTTGTTTCAAAGCACATTTCTGCACAAACATTTTTCTGTCACATAATGAAATAACAATCAAAATAGAATAAAATTTTTAAGTAAGAAACGAGCCTAATTTTTTGTCTATCAATTAAACATGTTATTAAAAAAAAAAGATATGTTGTTGAAAACTTGTTGAGTAAAATGAAAGTACAATTTTATAAAACTCGCCGTTCATAACAATGCGAATAAAAGGTTTGTCGTAGACCTTTAATACATATATAATTATATCACTGAAAGAATTTAATATACGAAAAACGTATTCGTGCTATCTGAAGTCAACTTTCTTTTATCAAATAAGCCTTTATGGTTTAATAGAATTAAAATTATAATAAAATATATAGAATAAAAATTCTCATGAGCAAGATTTGAACCTGCTTTCTTTTGGAGATTCGAGTTAACTTGCCAATAAATCTATTTCTTATCGATTCATATCCAATTACGAATTAAGCACTCTACATAATGAGTTTTGAACCAAAATGGAGGTGGAAACTCCGAAAATTCAACGTTGTTGGACTTAGTAGTAGAGAGGAAAAAACTTAAAGATATTACATACATTATATACATTTATAAAATATGCCTATAACAAGGTTTTATTATATACTTTATTATTTCAATATGGTGGACTACAATGATAATGAGTTATAAGTTGAAACCAACTCCTTTAAATTTATAAAACTGATATTGACATGGACATTTAAAAATGTCTTCACTCAAATAAAAAGAGAACAAAAGTGGTCATGGAAAGTAATGACATATGCAAAATAATTGTAGTCTGTGAGGAAATGTATTACATATAAGTAATAAAATCGAAGCAAATGTAAAAAAACAATAAAGTTCTAAATCAATTATATTCAAAAGAATATAATGCTCTATTTTTCTTTTAAAGTTTAGTTTTGTTAGAAACTTGATCATTACTTTGTGGCATGATTAACATAGTTTTGTAAAATTTGATTTCATAACCTTTTAAAGTATCCAGAAATAGCCCAGAAAGTCTTGTTTTTAATATTATTAATATATAATGCTATTATGCAAAGGTGTTATTATTTTTGGGAAAAATAATTATATTTTGTTATATGTTTTACACTATTGGAATTACATATATTAAACTCTATGAATACTTCGTTTACCGATTTACTCGGTCATATATTGTAAATTTTGATACTTAACCGAAATCTTTAAATATTTCGTGATAAATAAAATTTTATTACTTAAAAGAAAATTTTAAAAATGTATGCTTTTTTAGCCAGAATTAATCTGTGTAAATATTATACTTATACTTCTTTCCTCTTACAATAATTTCATACACTTTACTTAATAAACTTCAAAGTGTTGAACAATGTTGTTTTACTTAAAATACGTTAAGATTATATTGATTGCATTCTTTTATTTCGCTGCTAATGTTTATTCTACTAAAAATAATTGATGCAGTGTCGAGCAGGTATAAATTAATTAAATTAACCGTCTAGACTTAAATGCCATGAACATTGAAAATAAAACTCTTAAATAAGTCACTTAATACTTATACTAAATTTCACTAATAAAATATAAAAGAATTGTAAAATGTATAAATCATCAACAATTTACTTTCTAAGCGCAAGTTTTCACGAAAACATCGTAAATCCAAACCGTTTTATGTTTCACTATTAAAAAAATATCCACTGTATTGGAGATGTTTTTATCTTAAAACATTATTAATATTGAATGTGTGCATCAACTCGTGAGCTGAGACCACGTTCAATACTAAATCTTATAAGGCTACCTGAACAGGAAATATTGATTAGGTCGTAAATGTTTAAATGTGCCCAATAACGTGAATGGTAGAATATTACTTTTAGCAGTTCTGGATGTAAAATTAGTTTTTATAGAATTTTTACATGAAGTTTTCGATTTCAATTTTGTTATATCTATCTTATTTTATAGTCCCTCACTAAAATAAATCAATAAAAGAAGCTACATCAAGCAGTGGTACTCATTATCACCTCACAATGATATTTTCTCTATTTTACGTAAACCATACAATTTACGACATTTTCGGCTGTACTCAATTTATCGATGTGTATGTGAAAACATATTTTCGTTAAAGTCTTGTAACTGACCCAAAAAGATATTTTTAAGTACTTTTCCTTTTATTTGTGCATAAAATATAATTTAATACAATGTATACCACTTACATACATGAAAATCCCTTCTCGTCTTAATTTTTTTAACATAAAGACATATTATTACAACTCGTTTGCCAAGATCGAAGTTTTATAATTTTTAAGAATTTCATATTACCCTCTCGCACAAAAGGACTTTCTACAAAAAAAAATAATAGCCATATTGCTCTTTAATCATCATTAATCATACCCTATTTGTAGAAATCGCAGTACATTATACCACTTACTTAATTCTATTTCCTCTCTACTTTATTTATTTCTTAATTTATCATGTTTTAGCTACATCGTTTTTCTGTTATTTCAAACACGCATAACATTTGATAAGAAGCTAAGATTGAAATACGAGTAAGTTATGCAACAATTTATATATTTTACTGGTCACGTACGATTAAATTTCTGACAGTAATAAAAAAATGAAAGAGAAGCTATTCACCAGAGATTTTAATGAAATAAAAAATCTATATCAAATAAAATATACCTTATAAGTATATTAGATGCTTACAGTACCCTTACACATTATAATGATTTTTAATATCATTATGAGAGGGTTTACGCTTATTTAACAACTAATTTCAATTATTTTTTTCCTTCTATCGGTAATATTTCTGTTGTTGATATTAAGTTTAAGATATTTATAGCTTATAGAAGCTTATGAATATGATAATTGCGAGATAATTTCTCTATTTACATAAGACTTTCATTTTCTAAACTTCGTTGCTTAAAATGTTTACGGACCTGTTTTCATGAGCAAAGTTATGTGTTTAGTCTCATCAGATATATTTATATCTGTTTTAACCTTTCTACAATATAAACCACGTATGTATTACGAATCATAAAAAGGAAACATAAACGAGTTATTTCAAAGGCTGCAGGTTCAAATATTACTCGTGTCTATTAATTTTTCATTATAAATTTAAATTCAATTATTAGATCAATATTACTCTAATATTAAAATATAATAATTATACAACAGGTTTTTTTTCATGTTTCACAAGACCTAGTAATTTGCCCAAATATTTGTCAGGTTTGTAAGTATTGGACTATTTATAACATGATAGGCTACTCTGTTAATAACAAAATTGATATGTGGTGAAATTGCGATGACAATTAAGTATGATGTCACAATAACCGTAATGTTCTAGGTACCATTTGATTGCAAGAAGAACGAACTATGATCAATACATTTCTGCTTTCATAGTCTTGTTCGACCGGGTTAGTAAGAGGTCTCCATCACGATAATGTAAAGTGACGTCAGATGTACATAAATCTACATTTCGCTAGGTGAGAGAGACTGTCGGAAGTTCACCGGGGAGGAACTTTGATGAGACTTTTGGGGTAGAGGCTATGTCACTAAGCTTATCATAAAGATAAAAAAGAAAATAGGGTTATTAATTTTTTGATTGAATTTCATGGCATTGAAAAGTTCCCTATATAAATTTAAAAAAAAAAAACCTTTCTTTGGTCTACCCGTTTTTTAAAGATATCTTCATGTATGAAGTGATATGACATACATATATATTTATATTTAAAGTGAATTAAAAATATATCTGTTTTATTTAATGAAAAAGAAATATACACATTGAAGTAAACACTATTAAGGAAACCGTTACTGTTAAGTAATAACTAAGTGCAACTGCTATTTTGTGGTCTGCGGTCACAGACTATTTTCCATTTTTTTTTTTCATAAGTTCTCTTGACTTAAATTAAATTGTTTTTTACTGCACTTATACAATGGTATGTATTATTTTACGTAGATATTGTTACAGGGTTATTGAAAACTCCTTACTATATTAGCTATCCGAAAGCATTTTTGTTCTTCAACATTTTTGTTGGCACTAGACTAACGGCTATAAAATGCAATCTATTAATTTATTATAGCTGCAGGTCACTTTAAGCACACAATTTTAAATAATAAACGAAATAAATCAAATAAAATAGTTTTAAGATACCAATATACAACTGATAACTCTGATTTTAAATTGTTTAGTCATATTAATTTAGTCCGTCAGGGTGTCACAAAATCTTTTTTTAACTAATTTCTGAAATAAAGTCCCCGCATATCCTTTGTTGGAATTGATGTACGAGATAACATTACAAAATCCGGCTTTCACCATAACTCATCATTCTAGATATATGTATATACTGAATTATGAGACGTCACACTCGGCATGAAATGCTAGAATATACGTTTTGTACATAATAAAGATTGATTTACGAGATATTACAGCTCAAGCATCCATCATTAACAAATATGATGTGACAAATGAAGTATTTCAGGATAGGCTTTTCATATTTTCTTATATTCACGAATAATTTTAAACACATAAGATAGCATTTACGCGTAACCTGACAAACGATGATTAGTTTTTAACAGATAAAGACGTCTTCTTAAAACATAATATTAATTTTATAATATGTAAAAGTGTTGCATCTACCTCGAAGTTAAAAAGTACTCGTAAATATTCAACCAACTATAGCTGAAAATTGTTTGTAACTATAGCTGAAAACTCTATGTTGCTATCAAGCACTTATTTGAATTTTGATGTAACTTATATTGTAACGATCAATCAAAACATATATCTATGTTAAAATAAAGAAATTGACTACCTAGATATATATTTAATAATGTTCAAACGGATCAGGTGTGTTGTTGTATTTGAAGAAAGTTGTGACTCTTTTTGATTTACAACGCTTTTAGAGTTAGTAACCCAAAATATATTGGAGGGCGAGTCCATAATTTATCGAAGTTTGACACAAACGGTAAATGAAAAATCTATTGGATCGATTTGTACAAATCCGTTATGAGTGCCAATAAATCACTATTTCCGTTATGGTTTTATGGTAAATACTACACTGATAATTTAATTGAGAAAATTTTAACTATTATATGGTTGCGAAATACCTCATCCTAGCCTAGTATGTTTGTATTTTCAAACCATATTTTTATTCGAAGGCAAGCGTACTCGATTATGTATAAAACAGTATTTATAACCAAACTATATAGCAACATCGAGTTATGTTCTATATTGTTTTTATTTTATTTTATTTTTTATTTTTTTATTTAAATAGGAAGCCAACGTTGTATACAATTTTAGTTCTTATTCTTAATTAACACTTAATTATTTAATTTGTTACATGCATTAATTGTACACCCCACTTATAGGCTAACTCGACATTCGCATGTACATGATATGTAATAAAATAACATTCTTTGCATGTTCACTCACGAACAAAAAAAAATAGTAATAATAATAATAATCTAATAATAATCTTAAACAATAGCAAATGTGAAACAGTTGAAAGCAACAATTGGTAAAAAATGAGGTACAAATAAAGTAAAACAATTACAAGCACTGACTTAAGGAAAAAGTAACGAGAACCAAAAAAAGAAAAAGTGT
Organism: Danaus plexippus; assembly: GCF_018135715.1. Taxonomy (NCBI): domain Eukaryota; kingdom Metazoa; phylum Arthropoda; class Insecta; order Lepidoptera; family Nymphalidae; genus Danaus; species Danaus plexippus. The sequence goes on from NC_083538.1 coordinate 2,235,941, forward strand.
GATCACAAATCATAATCAAAACGCAATAATAATACTGGGCTGATAATGGAGTAGTAATAAAAAATTATGATAATACTAAGCCCAAAAACCAAGACATTCTTGCGCAGTATATTCCACAGAGACTTTACTTCGTAGAATTACCGAGACTAACCTCAAGTAGTCAGATAGCCCTTTGCTAGTCTTTTGAAAGGTAACAGAGAATGCTTGAAAATATCTAACCCAGCTCCTTTAAATACGTTATTATAAGTTAGAATCATTCTGTTGATGGGAGCATTACGGCCGATGTTAGTCCTAGCAAACCTTTCCCTGAACGTATGTTTATTCCTTATGTGGCTCCTTGAGTTATATTTTGGTATCGCCAATCCAACTCTCTCTAACAAATTTGCACTATCAAGATCACCCTTCACAATTCTGTGAAGAAAACATAAATCTATTAATTTTCTACGATTACACAGGGAAGGCGTATGGTAAAGATTTAACAAATCTTCGTATCTGTCATTCTGTCTTAAGACTTTATCTTTGTAGGCCAGGTGACGTAAGAACTTCTTCTGTACTCTCTCGATTCTGTCTCTATGTGTTTGATATTGCGGATTCCATACAACAGAACAATATTCCAGTTTACTGCGTATCAATGAGTTAAAGAGTGCAATTTTGGTTGAAGATTTTTTAAATTCCTTTGTGGTTCTTATGATAAAACCTAATACTTTGAATGCGTTTGTAATAATATTATCAATATGCGGAATAAAGGTCAGTTTGTGGTCCAGTGTAACTCCTAGGTCGGATATTTGATGTAACCTCTTCAGAACGTTTTCTTTAATATTATAATCAAATATGAAATTTGATTTCTTTCTGCTAAAGGTAATAGCGTAGCATTTTAAATGGTTTAATTTTAATTTATTCTGGTCACACCATAATCCAAGCCTATCGACATCCATCTGCATATTCCTTGCGTCTTTAATGTCGTTTATCGTCTTATAGAGTTTGAGGTCATCGGCATACAATTGAAACTCACAATGCTTAAAACACTTAGCTATATCATTGACGAAAATTCCAAATAAAATAGGACCAAGAATAGAACCCTGAGGAACACCCGAGGTCGCAGTAAATGCATCTGATTGGTAACCTCCAACGACAACGTTCAAAGTACGCCCTGTTAAATATGATTCCAACCACCTTAAAAGATAATCATCGATGCCATAGTCGCTAAGTTTTTGAAGTAAAATATGATGGTCCACCAAATCAAAGGCCTTTTCCAGGTCCGTGTAAATGCAATCTATTCTCTCCGAGTTGTCCATAGCCTTTGATATATCGTCAACAAAAATTGCTAAATTAGACATAGTAGACCTTTTTTTAGTAAAGCCGTGTTGATTATCTATCATTGTAGACTTCATGTGCCACGTAAGTAGAGGACTAATAAATGATTCAAAAATTTTTGAGAAGACAGATAGTAAACAGATTGGTCTGTAATTCTTTATGTCATTTTTATCACCACTTTTAAAAATTGGTACCACTCTTGCCTTTTTCCACAGGGAGGGGAATTCACCAAGAGATAGCGATTTGTTAAAAATTACATATAAAGGCTTTGCTAAAGGAACAGCACATCTTTTAATGAATAATGGAGGTATGTCATCAGGACCAGTTCCTTTAGCAATATCGAGACTTTTCAGCTCTTTTACAATGTCACTCTCAAGGATGTGCGTATTGTTCAAATGTGTGTTAAACATTGATCTTGTAATGGGGGTTGATGAAGTGGTTTTTAAATCGTTCGTAGCGTAAATATTAGAAAAATGTTTTGCAAATTGGTTACATATATCAGACCCATTTGTGAAAGAGCAACCATTCATTGTCATCAATGCCGGGTACTCACATCTGTTACCGCGCAGATTTTTGACGTACGAGTAAAAGTGTTTAGTGTTTAATTTAATATTGTCTTCTATCTCATTTAAATAAATTCTATAATCAGTGTCAATTAAAATTTCACATCTGTCTCTTAGTATTTCGTATTCAATTTTATCCATGGGATTGTGATATTTCTTAAACAGCAATCTGTACTTATTCTTCTCTCTTAATCTTTTCTTTAAATTACTCGTGTACCATACAGGATAATTACTATTATTCTTCGGTTGCCCTTTTGGAATACATTGCTGGACTAAGTTGCCCAGGTGTGAATAAAATTTTTCGGTCATTTTATCTACGTTGTCGCAATTAATAAGTAAAGTTTCCCAGTCAATGCCGGCAAGGAGTTCATTAATTTTTTCATAATCACCCTTTCTAAAGTTATACCTAACATTAGTATTCACCTCCAGCGTCGCTGGTTTATATTCTAGTTCAAGCTTAATCTGTAGAGGAGGATGAAACTTGTCAACCGAGCATGCTGAGAAGTTGCTTTCTGTTACTTCAACCTTTTTATTTGAACTGAAAATAAGATCTAATATCTTCCCGTATGCATTAGTTACAGAGTTATATTGCGAAAGAGACGCTAACCCCATAAAATCCTTAATTAGAGATATAACTGGACCACTATTGCATGGAAACATTTTATTATTGTTAAGATCTAGACTCCATTCTATGGACGGAATATTGAAATCCCCTAATACTAGGGTTCGTGATTGCTTGTTATTTGTTATTCTCTCAACATTTATTGTGAAACGTTCAAGAATGTCGTATTGTAGTGGTGATGGGATATATACTGCACATAGTGAAATAGTTTCCGACCCCAGTACTAAATTAACCCAAATATCTTCACAATTAGTTTCCCAAGAATTAACCCTGTAAGATTTATATTTTTTTAAGACTGCTGTCAAAACTCCTCCGCCCTCCTTTTTCTTAGAATCGCATGATTCACGATCTCTGCGAAATATATTATATCGCGCATCGAACAACTCGTTGTCCGATATTCCGCTATTGAGCCACGTTTCAGTGAAAACTAATACATCAAAATCAGACTTAAGCGTTGCTAAGTAAAGGTCTTTGGTTTTCGTTTTTAGTCCCCTAACATTCTGATAGAATATTTTTATGGCATTAGCCATTTTGAATTTTAATTTTCAAAAAAAAAAAAAAAAGCACTGCGTAATATTATCTTAACTTAATAAAAAAAAAAATATATAGCAAAAATAATAATACAAGAAAATTAACTGTTACAATGCAACTACAAAGAAGAAAAAAAAAAACAATTAAATAAACTTTAAGTTAAAGTGAGTAAGTCGTCCTTTGATTTAACTACAATTGCGTCACTGGATTCAGTTTTTCGCAGGAATATTTTACCGTTACGCGTCCAGACGAAACGATATTGTCTTTGCTTGGCGAAAATACGAGCTGCGGCGTAGGTGTCTTTAGCCGTGGGGGATAAGTGCTCCGAAATAAATACTGGTCTCTTCTCACCAGGTACTCCAAGATGTGATGTATTTAACCTGTCTTTTTTATTCAACTTATTAAAGTTTATTACGCCAGCCAAAAATGTATCTCTTATTAGGGGAGAATTAAATTTTACTATAATAGATCTTGGGCGCAAGGAATTTCTATTTATTTTCGCAACACGGGTGCACTTTACTACACTTCCTTCAGGTATATTAACGTTGGTAATCTTACCAATCTGTTCTACCGTTTTTAGCAGGTTTTCGCTTCTTTTTTCCGGAATGCAGTGCAATTCAATGTTACTTGCCCTTGACTCCCTATCTAAAATATTAATTGTATTTGTTTGATTTTTTAGGGTTTCCCTAAGTTCACTGTTTTCTTTAATTAACGACTGGTTTTCCTTCTTTACACCATCTAATTCTTGTTTAACAGTTTCAATGAGGCCCGATAGGTGTTCTAATGAGGATGTTATATTTTTAAAAACGCTCAGTTCTTCTCGAATTTTTTGTAGTTCCACACTTATTGTTTGAGAAAAAACTTCCTGCACCTCTCTCCTTATGGCTGATAGCCAATCGCTATTTGTTGCCGCAGTTTCTTCGGTGCTTTTAAATATATTTGTGTCGTTGCTTTCGGGTACCGCAGAAGGAGATTTATTCTTGCAGGAGGCACACATCCACTGCCCTCGTACCACCGATGTTCTAGCACCAGGCTGAACAATGCAATCAAAATGGTACTTTGTGTTACATTTATTGCAGCCAATTCTTTTTTGTGTAACTAGTATGATCAATTTGCATACATTACACGTACTCGACATCTTTGAACACTTTAAAAATAAAGAATAATATAATATGACAAGTATGGTCTATCGTTGGTGAGATTTGAACCAAGGACCTGACGCTTTGTTTGCGTCGTATTAATCGTACTCGCCTTGCCACTATGCCAATGATACGTTGTTGAATCGGCTGAATATTAGTGAGTGTAGATTTGTGATAAACATACACTGTTATAAATTATGTGGGTACTTATATTATTACTTGCACTTTGTGATTTTAATAACCGGCTTGTAACACTTATACGGCACTATACTTCACAAATTTAGTAGTTCAATAAAATAACTTATTTTAATTGTCAGTAAACCAATAAACTACTTTATTTGAGTTACTTTTAATTACACAGAACGATTTTCGAAAATTGAACAAACAAAGAACATCTGTCCACTTTGACAGCTAAGTGACGAATGACGAATTGTTATTAATATACTTGCTGTGAACCGGAGTATTATGTCGTATGCTTTTATGCCATTGAGATATGTTGCAACAGATACTTATAAGAAAGTAAGCAATCGTGTTTGAATTATATCTGATGACACAGTATCATCACTAGATTCTTGAAAAAAATATATTGCGTTAAATATCACAGATATATCATTGAAACCTTCAAAAGTCATTAGCAACGACTATTATATTATTTTGTTTTGAGTAACAAAATAATTATCAAATTATTAGAATCGTCTTATCAGATTGTAAATTTAACTTAGTAATTTTCCGAATTTTTTTTCGATTGATATACTCAAAATAGTAACTGATTAAAAATTATTTTTCTGTTTATATTTATTTGATACATTTAAATTACAGTATAAAATTAAATTAATTGTTGTTTATTTGTTCCTAAAGTTATACTCACTTTTTTATGTTAGGTGAAAAATCTCTAATTTTCCACTCTACACTACGGATGACTAGTTCAAAGTACTTGACCCCAAATATTACGACTGATTTTTATGAAAACAATAAGAAATAGCCTATATTTTATTAATGTGCGTTAATAATTTTCTTAATATTTTTTTAAGACTTGTAACAAAACAAAAATATGTCTTGCTTTTATTCAATATAATTTAACATTATATTATTTTAAGAGTAATATTCTTTTGAATGAATGCTTGTTAAGAAGTTGGTGGTTGAGAATTTACATAGCTCTGATAGTTTTAATTAATATGAGGTAGAAGTAATAAAACAAGGAAGTGATAAAAGGATTTGTTTTGTTTTGTAGATAAAACTATCATAGTTGTGTCATATTTTATTAGGTATTTTGTTAAGTTTATACGAAAACATTATATTTAAATACTTACTATGCTTTGATAACTTAAGAACTTAAAAATTGTTTGATGAGTTCCAGTTGGTTTAAAATAACTATGGTTTTAAGTTAGCTAAATATATATAGAAAATCTTAAGATTTAGCCCGCTGTTATCAAATTAAGGCTTATTAAAATTATCAGTCTTAGGGTAATGGTTAATGAGTTCTATTTGCTTACTTCCCGTTTTCCGAAAATCTACACCTTAATATCTTTATACCAAATTTCATCCACATCGGTCCAGTAGATTTTGTCTCTTTATTATGTGTCATCTAAACGTTTATGTTCTTAATTAGCTATTTTTTCATCCCTCCAAAAGCAGACTTGTTAGGTGTAATAATGATTTAAAATTTTAAAATAAAGGCGAAACTTCTCAGCATTCCATGGATTCACCGGATCCATCCCGTTGCAGGAAGAGAAGCTTTTACAGCACCTGGGACTCGCGACCCAGGTGTGGGTTTAAGAGGCCTTTATTTTCGCAAAAGGGCTCGCGTGCAGGGTGTGAGGCACTCAGCCAACACCGGTGCTCCGTATAGTGCCATCGACCGTATCACCCCGTGAAATAGCAGACGGCACTTTGCACCAGGCCCTCCTACGTTGGGGAGGAGCCGTCCGAGGCCGGCTGCGGCAGCGCACAGCCGTGGAGCGAGGAGCTTAAAATGCTCCTTGAATCTCCACCGGGAGTCCAAAGTAAGGCCGAGGTACTTCGCATGCACCTCGACTGGAATTTGTACGCCCTCTACCATGACTTTGAGCTCCAGATGATCTCTGCGTCGAGTGGAATGGAAGGAGATAGCCCTCGTCTTATTGAAGGCCACTTCCAGACCCAGGAGGCCGAACTACCAGGGAGGTGCCGAACGACGTAAGGTGGACCGCTTCGTCCCACCCTCTCGCTGCCGCCACAACCAGCGTGTCATCCGCAAAGCAGATGACATCCATGCGCGGCGGCATCATTCCTAACTAACCCAATGGTATCCCAGGTTCCATAATAGAGGGCCTAATATGGAACCCTGGGGTACTCCTGCCGCCACTCTCCACGACTCGCCGCGGCCCTCCGCGCTCTCGTAGAGAATCATCTTGTCCTGCAGGTAGTCCCCAACAATGGGGCGAAGGTACAAAGGCACTCCGTGATACACTCGTGGGGGATGGTGTTGAACGTGTTCGCGATGTCCAGGGACACCGCGATCACCAACTCCCTCCTGTCGATAGCCGCCTCAGTCCATCTTTTGAGGTGCTTCACCGCGTCGATCGTGGACCGTCCAGTGCGGAAACCGTATTGGCATTCCGCCAAATCTGGCCCACTGTCTTCCAGATGCTGAATGATGCGGGACGCGAAGATCTTCTCGAAAGTTTTCCCCGCCTCATTTACAGCACTGGCCGGTAGCCCTCTGTAGCGTCCGCCGGATGGCTCTCCTTACGGAGTAGACAGAGCCGCCCTACTCTCCATCGCCTGGGGAAACGGGCCGCCGCAATGCAGGTGTTGAGCACTGCGCGGTACCGGTCCTCCAGGGGCCCTAAGGCGATAGCCATCACCTTGTAAGGGGCCCCATCCGGCCCCGACGCCTTGCATTTGCACGAGATGTACGCGACGTAGTCACCTCCCACTGGCCACTGCGTTACCGCGCACAAAGTGGAGAGGGTCAAATAGCACAGAGAGCAGGACAAAGGTGTAAGCTCTTACAGCAAAAAATGCAGCACAAGTAATGATATCCAGATTTGGTCACCCAACCTGCCACTCCGTTACGGTGGTCAGGAAGGGGTCCAGGGCACACGACGGGGACGTAGAGGATATCATTTAGGGCGTGCCCCAGGTTTAAGAGGCCTCGATAACGCGTGCTAAACGCTCACCTCCACCGTCCAAGTTCCTCTCTCTACCTCAACAAATTTGAAACGAATCCACTAAGGCTGCCTTCGAAGTGCATTCTAAGAATCAATTGATGTTAGTTTTGCACAGATCAAGCCTTTTAGTGAGTTGTAGGTTGTATACATTTTAACAAAAAAGACGACTTCAAAGAGGTAAGTAAAGTAAATTTACTAACCACAGACGAATAGGTTTATCGAGTAAGTTAAATTATTCTTACAATTAAATAATTACTTTTTAATTTAAAATTGGTGCCAAGTAAGATAATAAGTATAATATGGTTATTTAAAATATTAATCGCTAATATTATTTACATAAAATGAAACGAAGCAGCTAATTTTGAATTCTAACGGCCTTTTGTAGTAAAATTTTTGAAGGAAATTTCTAAATATTTGTTGTTAATAGACACGAACATTTACAGAGACCACTGAGATATCTAATAACAAAGGAATTTTCATAAAGGTATTTGTAATATCCCTGTTAACTGCAATTTACTTACTCTAATGCAAATGTTATAATATCACATCACAATTTGCTGGAATTTGTAATTATGAAATAGTTTACACTGAAAATTTTTATCTTTTTCTTTCCATTTGTAATATAAAGGATTAGTCTTATTTTAAAATCGCAATGTTATTTTGGTAAAAATATGTTACTTAAGATTTAAACTGTTATGGTCAACGTATTAAAGTATGGAATTCAAATAACTATTTTAAGTAACAGACACCTGTAGGAACGATACAATAAATGTAACTCTGTCAGCTGATACTCGCCATTGAAGCTTTTATAATGGTTTTATTAATTCAGCGTTGAGCCTTTCACTTAAACCCTTCTCTGCGGCCGGTTGTAATGCAACATGAAATAGAAGAACGAAAGTCTTTTTTTAGAACACAGTATAAAAGATTCACCGTAAAAATATTGTGAAATTTCTGTTACAAAGATTAATATACAGTGTGATTCATGACTATATTAATTAAACCGTCACATAAATATCCTTCCTATCCCAAAATATAAGCGTCGTTGATTTAACATTCCGAACGGCAGTTAATGTGTTATGATTAAATGTAATTTAACACATTGTGAATACAATCTAGAAACACACAACCTCGACCATTTTCTATTACGTAATACAACCTAGTATGTTCCGACGGATTGGGAGTTATCAATGTCCCAAACCCTATTATTGTCTCTTAATATTAATGTCAAAATAACTTGAGTACGAATAGCTTTTTAGACTCATTTTTATATTTCTATTAAAAAATCTTGCACTAAATCTAATTTAAATTATTTTTTAACGATTTATATTATGGTGATATTTATTATTGGTAACGATATATTTGTGAATTGGAATTTTTAATAAAATAATGTACTAATAAGTATTTGTAAAGCCAGAAGAAAAGAGTGTATACATTTAATTTTAATAATCAAGTTAAAAATCCAACATAATTTGTTATTATACAACTTTTAAAGACAAAAATGTCAAGGCGCTAGATAGTTTAATATATGTATTTATTGAGTCTCTTAATTATTGTCTAGTAATTACAACTTACTTATATAGAAAGGTAAACAATTTGATTGTAAAATTTTAAACATCTAATAAACCAGAAATCCGCCTAACCTGTGACACGCTGCAACTATTTGATTAGATCAGAATGCCTTTGTGCAACGATATTTGAGGTCGAAAATATATTTCTAAATTGCGACTTGATTACCTTTAAATCAAATTGTTAATTGTTATTTGTAAAATGCTTGGTAACACATTTTAAGGACGATTTTATATATATATATATATATAATTTACATTGCTTACTGATAAAATTTTGTTTATATAGATATCCTATTAAATTGAAATATTATTATAAATAACTTTAAAGTAATGATAGCTTTGAGAATAAAAGTTTCTTGACATTATAGAGACTGTAGATATTATAACTAAAAAAGCTAACTGGTAGTTATTCACCCGGAAAGATTCCCTGTGGCCATAGATGTCATTCATGAACAGGGAATTCCCGGCGACATTCAATTTCCGCAAGTCAAGTCGTTCGAGGTGTTAGTGTATGTATATATTACACAATGCATAGTGCTTCTCCATTTTTATCGAAAGAGGTGGAGAATAATACAGTGCTGGGAAAAATGGCTGCATCTACTGTAACAAAGTTTTACTAGGCAGATAGCTTTTATATACTGATGAGTACATCAGTATAAGTATATGTACGATAATGAAAAAAAAATTATGAACGTTGTCTACTGAAAGAAAAGTAAAGAGTTTTTAAGAAACTTGCAATATGTTTTTTTACTGAATTGTTGTTGAATACCTTACCTGACTAAAATTCATGTTAGAGCTATGAAAAAGGTCCATGGCAACATTTTTATTTCACGTCGTTCACTCGACGCCCAGCCTTAAATAAAACAAAAGGTCAGGGACAGCGATGATGAGGTCATGAAGGAGGGTAATTAAATTAGGACGAATTAAGCCTAGCAATGGGTATTTGGAGGGCGGGCTTTACTGAAATGTCCTCTGCGTATTGTAATAGCTCTGGAGCTAATGTCGTGTATTCGCCCTCAGATCGTGAATCTCTTCAACCGTAATTTTGGGATAGTCTTTGTTTCAACATAATACTGACTATAATCTGTTTTATATTGAACATTTTATTAAGGTTCATCGATTTAGGATAATAATTTAAATTCGAATACACTAGAACCTTTGAAAAGCAAAATTATTTTGTTAACTAGCATTTGCCCAAGGTTTTACTTCTATAATTATCATATCATACTATTACATTGCTTGTTTAATTATTTTACCCCATTCAAACTAGTTACATAAAATAGTAAATAAGTTACTTATATTTCGTAACCTACGTTGAATGTAAATTCTTTGTGGTATCTTTTGCTTCTGACTAAATACTGGTATTTTATTGATTTTTTTAGCAAAAGCCATAAAGATATAAATGCTGCCTTTATACATATTTTCAAGCAGCATTGATAAAAAAAGCGTATCATGTATTTCATTTAAATATTAACTTAGGCTTTTTTTTGTTTTCTTTCCTTGGATAAATATATACGAGTTCATACTACTTGAAAACAATGTAATTAAAACAAAAAAATAATATTTCTTAACAAAGCTATACTACTCAGAAGGTTAACAAGAGTCCTCATTTAATCCTTGTCTTAAAATGTTGTACTTTTATTTATGTATCCTTAAATTTTATAGAATAGAATTAAATATTTAAGTTACTATATTTTTTCATTTTATCGTATAATGTGATGCAGCGTTCTTGTCATTTGTAACAAGGTCAAAACAGTAACATGAATACCAGCAAATAGAGCAAAGAAGGCCTCGTTCAATGGAATTTAAACGTTAAACCGACTTTAATCCTCCACTTAACAAAAGACGGCAGAAAGAACGGATTGTTTTCCTCTTTTCTTCTTTCTATTAACATATAAATTTCAAAATATAAGAAACTATCTTCTTTGCTTTGAAATAGATAGTGTTACCAATCCGCAAAGCCAAAAATGTTATTAAAACACGGCCAGTAATGTCGGCTACAAACTTCCACAACGGTATTTAATGTTGGGGTCATATTTATGTTACATATTAAAGGGAATGTCAATGTTAAGATAAATTCATTCAGAGAAATATTGAATCGTTTCTATATACATCAAAATATTGTTACAAAATATAGCGATACAAAAGTTTTATGATATATGTGAACCTAATTTATTTATTATATACGATTAACAATACTGACACAGATATTCCTTTCGACACTTCTGACTGAAAAAACAAAGATTACCATCGTTCAATTCCATTTCAATTTTACTCTATTTTCATACGTTCAGAATTTTTATATTTGTAGAATATTAACACTCACAGTCATAATGAGGGTTCTGGGTTTTTAACTTATATTTATTCCATCACATATTATTTAAAAGAACAGAATGGAGACTGATAATTTGTAGTAATTTTCTTAAATCAAGTATTTATTAAATAAACAAAGTTATTATTGTTAATTATTCAAAATATATTATATATGTATACAAAAATCTATATTAGTTCTCATCTGTCTATGACACGTTAAATTTGTAATAGTTTTATTTTATTAGACTTTTAAATTATTATCTTCTATTTATATTTTTTTATTAAATAAAATTATTTATGCGTGGCTTAGAATATACTCGTAAATAATAAGAGTAAAAGCGGATGAACCAAAAACATATTTCCATCAAGCGGTCCTGGTCGGTATCCTATAATCCCTAGAGGCGACCAGCTGCCAGTTTAGTCAAAGAACTTCGCAATGTTATATTCGTCTAACATCACTACGCTTTAGGAATAAGATCTTTTTCAATAGTGGAAAGAATTTAGTAATTGTTTACTTACAGCATATGTCATTTCCAAAATTTTATAAAAATGTTATAATAATGAAACAGAAGTAAACATTTATAATTTAAACCAAGATAATTATGCAACTAAAAAATATATTCCAAATGCATTCCGCATTTCATATTTTTAAAAAGTCTCGACAACAAATTCTCAAGCCGAATTGTCGGTGACATTGCTTTCCAGGATATTCGTATTATAATATGTTTTAAGAGAAATTTCTTTTACGGGATCATTTTTCTGATTAAAATAAGAAGTAAATCATGATAGAAATGTAATATAAGGTAATCATTGATCACTACGATAATTGTAATTTACTGCCATAAATTTTGTTATATTGGTTTTGTTACAAAATTTTTTTTTATATTGGTGAAGTTATATTACATACAAATAAGTATGATTTTAAAAATATCGGAACAGTTCATTTATTTGTCTCTCTTCATATAAACCGACAGAATGCATTGACCTGTTGAAAGATGCTAACAACGGAGCCAAAAGGCCTATGGAATTAATTCTAAAAGGGCAAGACAGGTCACGTTCTACCTTCTACGTTGCTTGGTTTTTAATATTTGGATGCAAATAATTTTGTGTTTGATATTTGTAGGGGATTTAAAAATATATATATAACCGTAGTATTAGCAGCAGAAGATGATTCATTGAAAATATATTAAAGGTATGTATTTAAAAACTCAACTATTATAAAATAAGATATTTGCAACCCTTCTATAGTCCGTAAATTTAAATCTTAAAATAAATTGAGGCTCTTGATTTAAGTTTAAATTTTGGATAAAAGTGACCTTAAAATAAAACAAATGCCATTGAGGTTGATAAAGAGATTAGAGAATTTGATTAAATAGGGTCGAATAAAGAATAGCGGTCCTGAAATAAAAGGAGACCTTAAACGAAATGTCCTCAATTATAAAGTATTCATCCTGTCACCAATTCTATAAATACATATTTTGATATTACTCGTATATTTAAAACGTACAGATACATATTTCAGACTGTTACTTTATCACCTATATTTTTTTTAAATTATACCGGTAATAATAAAACCGAAGTGGTTTTAGTGGCGGCAGCTCACAGAAAATCAACTGTATTTTCTGAATTTCTCATATTCACGATTGGAGTATTGAAATTTACAATTGGATGAAAGATGAAAAAAATCCTCTAGTAAAAAAATACACATGAAAGACTTTGAATTTCTAAAATAGTAAAGTATTTTTCATACATTTCTTTTTGGTCCCTGGAAATGATTGCCTCAAAACAATTAACATTCTTATATAAAGAGAGTTGAGAAAGATCATTCAATTACAAAAAAAGTCTTAAAAAGCATTAATTGTAAAAAAAATAAGGGAAAATTTCGTACAATCCGTTCTCATCCTGTCCTATCTATCCTATCATATCCGTGCACAATAACAATTATAATTACTTGACTATTTCAATGCCATAAAATAATAAGTCATCGTACATAAATCTTCGAGTCGTTCTAGCGTTCACCCACTACTGTGCAATTTCCATCGCATTCATCTTTTATTTTATATATACAAACATTTCATCACATTAAATCTAAATGACATAAAAAAAAAAATCAAGTAATAAGTCATATTTCGGTTCGCGTAATTTCTATTTTTAGGAACGATAAAATTTTCAATATCCATGTCTCTCCGGTGACGTTCCGATTAGCCAATAAATCAACGTTATTATAGCAACACTTTATATTTTGGAATAATCTGAAAAATTGTGAAGAACGAAAAACATTTTAAAGTAACTACATTTCTAGTTCCTATATTTATCACAAGAAACCTTTGCCCTCTCATTTTGTCAAAGATAACTTAGCTAAATACTATCTAATGATCGAAATATCAATTTTAATTCTATTATAAGTTTTAGTGGCTATTTTAATAATACTTTTCTTATGCAATGATTATAAAAATCATTATCATCTGTTCCTTTAATTTAGTGAATTGTTATATTTTATGTTTTTCTCATCATTGATTTTCCCGTTTGATTATAAAAAAATATAGTTTCGTTTTTTAATATGTTGTATGGAATGAATTACGGAAAACCCATGCACATTTCTTGTATGATGCGTAAAGAAGGCAAACAAGGGTGGCGTATAACATTCAATTTATATTTTAAGCTCAGTTAAGTAAAAATCCTTGCTTAAGTAAAAATCCTTGTCCGCCATATTTATATATATAAGATAATATTATTTCTATGATCTAGATATAGATATATATGAAGGTAGAAAAAATGTTTCCGATATTTATAACCAAAAGAAGAGCTATTGAACTGAATCTTTTTCTGCAGTCGTTGTCCTCTCCAACGTCGCACTTAGCACGTAAAAACTTTGCAGGGATTCAATTTAAAAGTTTATTTGACAGGAGAGTGGTTCATGAACACTTCTTTTAAACTGTACAAACTGGCGCTTTTAGATGTTTCAATATGTACAAGTATCAGCGAACATTGTTGAAGCTTGAAAAGAAAACTCGACTATGGAAACTTTTACTGAGCTGCGGATCGACTATTCTCTTATTTAAACAAATACACTTTTTAAACGTTCAAAAGCGACTTTCCTTTAGGTGCAATCAGATGCAAGGTGCCTTATACAATAGTGATCTCTAAGGGAAGTGTACTGGTTCTAGTATGATGCATATAAAACTTGCATATGATTTTACGTTTCATACCACTATAATGTCCTCAAAGATTTTCAACTAGTTTATTCACCGGCATCGTCATTTGATTTGAACAATTTGAAGTCAAATATGTAATTTAAGATTTTCAAAATTATTTGCTTATTAAACTGGCTAATTAAAATATTACAGATCTGTATTATACAAAAAATTTTAAATGTTATTTTAATATTACAGACATTTATAAATAATTTCATCTAAGCTTTTTATTTGGTTATGATTTACGGATAATTTTCATTCATTCTTTCATTCATTCATGTCAATTTTTTTGTTTACCTAAATCATAAATATTTAAAAAATAAATGATTTCAGATGGTACTGCTTACTAGCCTGTTAATAAGGGCTAAACTTATAAGTATTATTTAAAAGAAAAGTCTGATATTCCCTTTCGCATTCAAAGAAATAAATTTGGTTAAATTTTTTTAATGTTTATTAAACACAATTGCAATATACAAGAAGTAAATATAAAAGGCAAAATATCTCTAATCACTTCAACCGTGTAAAACTAGTTAATATTTAAATTAATAAGCTGAATATTTTAACGCTACATACGTAATAACATATTTATCATTAAAAATGATTTATATTCTCAAATAAACTTTATAATTATAATGAAGAAAATGTTTTAATATGTTGTTATTTTATGGCCATCTTACACGATATTAGCTAAAACGTAGCAGATAATCTTGAAAAACGTAAGTACAAGTAATGTTTATTGGTACTTATCCATATTTTATGATATTGTGATATAGAATACATTGCGTTTTATTGCGTCGTTGAGGTTCTATCGTGTGGACATTAGCCTTTCAGTCCCTTAGCAAGCGCCATTAAGTCTTTCAATGGCCCGCCTTCACGTCTTTCCGTGAATTAAGATAGTCGCGTTATCGTTTAAACTTTTGGCTTAAGTTACTTAGACAAGAATTTTAGAAATAAGATACCGTTATTTAATTACTCAGGCCACGGGTAAGGTTAATGAATAGGTCTAAAAGTATAAAACTTTTCATCTCTTTGTAATATTTTCTTATTTATATAGTGAATTTTTATATAATACTCTATTCTCATCTTTTATTCGAGGAAGAAATATTGGAAATAAGAAAAAAAAAATGCAAATATTTACAAAAGCGCAACTCTGAACTCTAAACGCATAAAACATGTAGAAATGCCAAACCACATAAACGTATTACATCGTTCATCAACCTTTCCCAATATTTATTAACCAACAAAGCCGTAATAGGTATAATAAAAAATATCAAAACATCCCGCCAACAGAAGACTCAGGTGATATCGATTTAATAAATCGAATGAGAATATGAAATTACATTCAAAGATTCCCTCAAAAACTCTGACGAGAAAATCATATTGTAAGCTCATATAAAATTATAAGCCGTAACAAGTCGGTGAAAAGCGCATGAATAATTCATTCTCAACGATCAATACAAATATATTTTGCGGCAAGCGATGGAAGCTTAGCATTAATTTCAAATTTACAAACGCATCCTTTTTTATTTAGTTGTAAAAATCTTGAATAGTATATATAAAATATATATATATATATTTTTCTAAAATATTGTTTGAAGTAGTATTTTTTTATTTTTTGGTATTTTTAGTGGCACATTAAAGAAATAAAGCCTTTTTGTATTCGATGTTTTCGACGTTTAATTAGGTATCATCAAATCAATGATATGTCTGTGTCTACCAGTTACATATGCTGAGTACAAGCTTGCATCGACACACCACATACGGAGCGTATCGTTTATAAACCTTCGCATATTATACTTTTAATTAAGGCTATTGAAAGAGAAACAGGAAACGCCTCGTTTGTAGTGTGACGGCGCAAACATGTGCCAAGCACACTATTAATACACCATCAGGATCCATCAATCTAAGCGCTTCTAATTTTCAGAAAGTAAAGAAAAATATGCGAGTGAGTATTTTCAACAAATTGCTAATATATTCATTCAGACATACAAAATACTACAAAACATCTACCTAGAAGAAATATTACGTAAGTTATAAAAACAAATATATATTTTTTTTTATTATTTGTGTATTAAACTCTGAAATACATATTTTATTTTATCGCTGTGTCTCAATGGGTATCAATAATGAAAACTTAATAAATAATAGACATTTAATGTTGTTGTCCTTGTGAAATTAGTTTTAGTCTCTTACCACTACCACAAAAAAAATAGTGTTCATGGACTTAGAACATGAAAATGTTTTCAAAATATGCCGCGAAAGTAATTGTCATATTTATTATACTTTAGATATTTTTAAATCATTTAATTTTTTTTTTAAACTTATAATTAAACAATTTTTATTTTTAATTATTATTAAACTGAAAAAATCATTAGAAATGAAACGAACTTATGCTTTTAATATATTTATTTCACCACATTGTACAACAAAAAACATATATCTATTTATTCGAAAGCCCGGGGATGTTAATGTTTTTTAATTTACCATATTATCTTAAGATATCGCAATTTATTTCTATGACTTCTGGGACCTAAGGTTTACTGATAGTTTTAAATATACTAAGTATAGCTAAAAGTAAACAATACATAACTCAATAATATTATAATATTTTTATAGTATCCACACCATGAAATATTTGCGGTTAAGAACAAAAAATATTTTTAAAACTTCGCCTGTGTGTGACTGTAAGCGGTATTCTTAAAATTCCTCAATGTGAATGAAAAATTCAATATCAGCTACCAATATTCTCGTAACTTTGACATGTAAACCTATCGACATCCAAATCAACAAGGCGTCAAACGAGTTCAAATTGAAATCAATGTTATAAAAACACATTTGGGCTTTATAATTCTTTTTTGTTTTTCAACAAACAGTCGTGTTCATATTTGATGCGGATTTATTATATGTAGATATTGTATTAAATATTATTTAATAAAAACAAATATAGAGGGCTTTAAATAATAAATAAATATCCCAGGTTCTTTTTGCTTTTAATACTTAAGATATTCTATAATAATATAGATTTCATAATTTTAAAATATACACATATCGCTCTTACATTTGACTTATCACATTGCTTAGCTTAAAAAATAATTTCTCTACAAGTCAGTGTAAAGAGCTGTAGGAAGACATGTAACACCAATCAGATTATTGACATAGGTCAATATTCTATTGGCAATTATAACTACTTAATTATGTTTTCAGCGTTACACTATTCATATCGAAAATATTTTCTGGTTATACTCGTAATTTTACACGCTGTCACATAAACACTACAGCACGGAAATAAAATAAGCGGGCCCAATGACCAATAAAGATGACACAATTTTATTAAAAATATATATAGGGAGTAGGATTAAGGCATATGTATTTAGTATCTGGCACTTTTAAGCTCAAGATACCGTAGAAAATATTATTAGTAAGCTTTGGTAAAATAACTACAGTAACATGAGATACACAGATTATGAACCAAACGATTTCTGTTCCATGTATAAGTATTGTAAATAGCTTACAAAAGAATCTTTGTTTTATGTACGGTTTTATTCTGTAAATGTTTTATTTCATCCCATTGAAACGAAAGTTTCAATAAGATTTACATGAATCAGAAACCTTTCAATATGAAAGCAATAACAAACCAAGAGCATTGTATTGTATGTTTGCAATAGCATTATTTAAAAAAACGATATCAAGTTATTATGAGAATTCTTTGATTGTGTTTGTTAATTTTTAAGTATCTTTGGATAGAGTAGGTTAAATAGACAACTTTTAGGACAACATTTAAAGCTCTTAACAGGTTACCGTCACTATGTTTCATTCTCTAAGCTATTGGGAATACACGGGTTATTATCAAGCCATATTATCAGCAACGTTCAATAATGTTTAATAGCTTATGTGACGAGAAATTGTAAATATTATTTTCATTAACATCAAAAATGATTCAACTAGAAACAATAACAAACAGACAAAGATATTATTATTAATTTGTGTAAATAATAATCGGTATATTTTGAACTCTCACCCAATGTTATTCAACGGCTAATAGACTCAATTGTTTTAATTTAATAAAGTATATTAAAAATATTGTTTTATTATGTAACCATTCCTATAATTAAAATATATAAAACTTAACGGTTTTACGAATAAAGGGATACAAGACATATTTGATATTTTTTTACGAAAATAGGTTTATAATACAAAAACAAAATTAATATTTACTCTCGAGAACAGAAATGACATATCATAATTGATAAATTGACCCTGTTGAAGAAGCTGTAAGGATGTATTAATTGACATAAAGATAGATTTAAATCAATGGGAATCGATGTTTTAAAACGACTCTAACATAATAAAAAACTTTAATTATAATTAATAACACTCTAATATGATAACAATTAAATTTTAAAAAATATCTTTCATAGATATCGCATTCATACATTGAAATAGTAAAAGTGAAAGTACGTCGAAAATATTAAGACTTTGGGTGCTTTATGTAAATTAGATAGTAGAAAATAAGTACAACCTTGAACCTTGAAAGTGAGACGAAAATACTTGAAAGATTAGGGATAAATGACTATGTCATAAATATTGAAAGCTTAATCCAGTTTAGTATTGAGGTTGAAGCTCGTAGAGAAGAATTCCGCAACTTATAAGAAGAATTGGCTGAAATTGGTGAAGTCGTGTTGAAGTCGCGTTAGCATAAGATGTCTCTGAACGTGGTCTTTTCAAACTCAGCTCGTTTACGGCAACTGCGGGATATAACATTGTGTATTCAGTGTTTCCTTCCTTCAAAACTGTCGAAGAATTCTTTAAAATCTTACTTTTATTTTATAATGGCTGTAAATGAAATTGATTTCCAAAAAAAAGTCTAAAGTTTGTAACTTTAACATGAATTATTCCTACCGACCTGGTTTTATAATAATTTAATTTATTTCATACTCCTAGTATTGACTTTTTATAGAAGCATAAAAGATTCAGAGCTTTCAAACTCTTTATAGCACCTGTAACAGTCTGTTTTTTCACGTCGGCAAAACGTTCCCCAGGACCCACTTCATCAGGTATTGTAGAAGTGCAAGTCAATTGAAGACGACCATGAGCTGGTGTTCTTAGTTCAGCAATGGATACCCATAAAGATATAGGTGGAGGCGCTAACTCTCTTGGCCTTTCACGAATCTATTAAGATGGATACTAAATAAGTAATGTATAACAAAGGTTTTAACCAATAAACCTATCTCAAAATACTTTTACAAAGAAATATCTGTTTAACAATAGCAATAATTAAATGTGAAATACAATTTGTTAATATGACTTATATATATTTAAATAAACCATCTTAAAATGAGACAAAATGAGCCCTGAACCATGTTGCAAAAGAAAACTATGTCCTCCAAAATATTTAAAGTCCCAAAAGCATAATTACAAAAAGTAATTAAACTTAGCCACAACTGCCAAAGATGAAAAAAGTTTTCTGTGAAGCGACAATTTTGTTAAAATTTAAAACTTACTTTCGCAGCATCTTCATTGTGTCCATCTTTTAACGTACACTTGCTTTGTTTAGTCATATTAGCGGGAGCATGCGTTGTAGTTTCGCTAACTAAAGCCCAATATTTTGCAGTGTAATTAAACTCTGGGGCGATATATCTGTGCTGATGTTTCCTATGTCGATAACCACTGCCACCTTTGTTTCTCGTAGAACTGGATACTCGGTATGAGAAATATCGTATTGATTCTTCAGGAACCTAAATAAATTGACGTAAATAGCGAAGTCCATGTGCATCTTTATTTGGTGAAGATTAGAAATTTATTTACACTGACATACCTTTTCATTATCTATGTACCATGTTAAACGAGGTGGAGGTGCAGCTGGAGCACTGGTGCAGTTTGCTCGAAGTAAGCCTCCAACTACGACATCTGGCTTCCCGAATGTTATTATCGGAGGATGCTTCTGGGAATCTTTTAAATAAGGAGGTATTACTGATAATCTTAGCTTAGTGCTTTGTGAGTACGCGAAATAGAATATTGATTTCTATTACTTCGACGCTGTATTTGAAGAAAATATAACATTTTAAGAACTTTAATCAAATTAATGTTGTTTTTTGTACTATTCTTTATTATTTTAAATAATATAATTAACGTAATTTGAAATAAATATGGTTGTTCCACTTACATACGACAGTAAGTTGATGTGGCGGTGAGGCAGCAGTGAATATTGGTGTCTCAAGGGAAACTTCACACCAGTACAAACCAGAGGCAGTCGGATCTAAATTGTCTATAGTAATAGAGTTTTCCGTCACAAGAGACATCTGAAAAAAATGTTTTCTTTAAACCCATAAAGGATTGCGCTCAGTTTAAACAAACACATTTTTCATATACTTGCTGATATTTGTAAAAATTTACTATTGATAGCTAATAAAATTCTTTATTTTTTAAATAGTCTTAATTACTAATTAAAAGAAAAAATTGTTTTGTTGGTACTGTTGGTTCCGCATACTGTTTTGATGAGACTTTCGGCTGGCAAATAGCTGATGTATTAAGGAGTCACTGAGCTATTTTTATGTACGATGCTTTACTTACCTTTATTTATGTATATTTAATATAGAAAATACCTATATATATATATATATATATATATATATATATATATATATATATATATAGGTATTTCGTTCAAACGAATTCCAGGGCACCGCAATTTGATAAAAACTAAACACAGAATAATAATAATAAAAAACATTGCTTTGGAAAATAAAAAGTAATATAAGAATTATAATAATAAATTATATCCTTTAGATTTATATCAAAAATTGCTTTTTTAAGTAAATATTTCTTCTGTGAGATTGGCTGGAAGAGATCATTGTCTAGCGATAGATCAAATATCAGTTTTAGATTATTGTTCTTCTGATTATTTAATAATATTACCATTTCAATAAATCACAACATGTCTTGATTATCCTATACAAACAAAAACTAAAGTAAACCTCTAAAACTATTCGGTTAAGCTATGAATATATCTATACGGTGTATGGTCTCACGTTGTACGAAAGCGTTGTTTTAAACTTGATCATAACAACCCCTAATAGATTTTTAGTGAAAAGTTGGTGTAGTTGCAAATTCGGATTGAAACTGTTGCTAAAAATTTTACAAAATTTTTTAATTAGCTATAGTATAGTATATCTATGGAAAACTATAGATATATTCCATAGATATATAGAAAACTATAGATATATTCTATATTCTATAATTACATTTATATAACTATAGTATATCTATGGAATAAAACAACGGTTTCGTTAACAAAGTTGTAAGGTAATTTATAAATGTCTACACATAAACGATCAATCAATGTATCTAACAAATGTAAGTTTTAAAATAGATTTAATAATTCTTGCTGTTTTTAACTCACGTTCAGTTTTCCACCGTGAAAGGTGTAGTTTGTGTACGGCGGTACCCGCTCGCGGACATATTGAAGGAGCTTTGATCCAGAACTTAGGAACTCCACTTTATACAACAACTGGGGTGGAACTTGATGTAGACATCGTAGTGTTGCTGACCCTCCTCTCGCCACCCAACTTGGTGCCGATAGCCTCACGTCCACATCAGTTGCTTGTCCCCTTCCTGTATGTGGAAATAGTTACCGTTAAAATACATTTACATGAATATATAGTTTTCTTTGCCTATGTTTATATCTTAATATTTAATCTGTGCATATACACAAAGATTTTTTTGTAGTTAAATTAAATATTCAAATTTTAAAAATGGAATCAGTTTGTGACTGTTCATGTTTTATTTCATTAAAATATTTATTAATGAATATGTATCAGTAGCATAAAGTACTGTTGCTGTTGTATTTTAGTATAATGACTACAAACGTTATTGTGGTGAAGAGCTTCGTGAAAATATTGTAATTTTAAAAAGTAGTCATTGTTGAATACAATATTATTGTCACGCAACGTATACTTACGTTAATGAAAACTATTATTGTACAATTAGATGAATCATTTCAAAATATAAATGAACATAACCCTCACATAAGTTGCAGATTTTAGGTGTCATATACTCCCTAATGTACCTTAGAGGCCTCCAAGTAAAACTGTCAATACATATCATAGCTAGTTGCTTTAT
Organism: Danaus plexippus; assembly: GCF_018135715.1. NCBI lineage: Eukaryota > Metazoa > Arthropoda > Insecta > Lepidoptera > Nymphalidae > Danaus > Danaus plexippus. Next base: position 2,258,455 of record NC_083538.1, read on the forward strand.
TGTTTATTATCTATCAATGTAAATGACTTCAATTTTAATATATTTAACAGTTCCTTAATACTTTAATCCTATTTATCTGTTCTTTAAAAGCGCGGAAAGATATTCTTTTCTGAAATGTATTGAACAAAGTTGTGCAACTACCGTAAATCTAAATGTAGTTAGTTCGTAGGAAAATCGTTTTGTAAGCTTGAATACGAATCACTGAGTACACTGAAGTTACGATAAAAAGCAAATTATTCTTTCTTTTTATTTATGTGTAAATAAATATTTTTAGAAGAAGAGAATGTGAAACTATTTTGGGATAAGTAGCGTTCAATATACAGATTAAATTTAATATTTAATTAATAATCAGTCCAATTCAGTTAAAAATTCAATTTGGATGTTCATAATAGCCGTAGAAAGAATTATAAAGTTATTTTCAAATGTAGAATACTCACGGTACCTGTGAGCTTCTTAAGTAGCTAAGGTCTTGTGACTTAGGAAGTCTCACGTCGACTAATGAGTAAACTACGGCACTGCAACACTTCGTTAACTATGCTAAGTTTCAGTGGTTTAAGGCACTGTTATAGACAACTTGAATGTTGATAAATTGCCCAATTAAGATTCAAAATATTTGTAATTTGAAGACTACCAACCACTTATAAGTTCACTGAACCCTAATGATATTTTAAAAAGAAAACGTGAAAAATTTACTTCTTCAAAATACACAACATAATAATAATGATTATATAAATAATTTATAAATAGTGAAAGCCTTCATTCACATTTCAAAGGAGGACTGAGGTCACTGGCTCCAGCAAATAACAGTCAAACTTCAAAGGTTGATAATTGCTCACAACTTTGTATTCAACAGTTAATTTAGATGTTTCTTTAGTCCGAATATCTCTCTCATTCTTATTTATTCATTTCATATGCTATAGAACCATTTAGATACCGCCATGATTATTTGCATTTGGATTTTGGGTAACAAAGAGATTTGATGTCTTTCAACGTTCCCTTTGTCATGCAAAATATAGTTATTATAATACCAGCTTTATACGACTCTCCCTTTCCTTGCATACAATTATATATATATACATATATATACATTAGTATTGTGACAGAAAAAGTTGGTAATTACGTGTTAAAAACTTTATACTGTGATTCAATTTCAATGGAATGGGGTCCTACTTGAGTGGAGAGAGGCCGAGAGATTTTTCAATAACATGAAATTTGTTCAAAAGTGTTTTGGTTTATTCTTAGAACACTTGTAGTACCTAAATATAAATAAATAATTTCTGGATGAAGTACAGTAAATTTTTCATCTTAACGCTATGCCTTTTATTAAATTAGTGGATTTATTTTAACAGTAATTTTCAATTTTCAAGTATAGTTTATATGAAAAATTTTAACTACAATAATTACTTTTACGGGAACCCTGCAATATCTGCACGTTCATTGTTCGACGAAGTTCTCCGAGACAGTGTTTCAGAAACTTTCAACTTTCATAGACTTGAAATTAAAGCAGTACTAAATATTATTCTTGAGCAAAATTATTTCCATGGATATATTTACTCTGTGAAATATAACAGAACTCAAATCAAGTGCTAATAGTGACTTTAAATAATATTGGGCTCCATTGAATTTGTTGGTTATGAAACGGATTAATAATAAAATTTAATATATAATCTAACACTACATAAACCGGTGTTATGATACACAAAAATGACACTTATTTATCAAATGAAATAACAAAAAAGAATTACTTTGGTCAACTAAAAAATGTATAATAAAAATATATTAAAAAGTAAAATCATAAATATTTTTTTGCTTATCATTAAAGTAATATCTGATGGCTACTTAAGAAAAAGTAAAGAATGTTTTTTTTAAACTGTATAAAAACGGTTACATCAAAAGGTTTTAACAAAAAGCTATTAATGTTGGTAGAACAAATATAGAAATGTTCTTTCCTTTACATTCACTTTTGCTTTCACAGAATAATATAAAAGTTCACTGAATATTTTAAAGAGGCAACAAAACTAGTATTATGTTCATTCTTAATATACAGTTACTAAATTTATTTAAAATGAGTTTAATTTAATGGACATCCGGTTATAAAGGGGTGAATTGTCTCTTATATGCATACATTTTGGTTTGAGAATAGTGGAGGAAACCGGTAGGTGTTAAAGAATTTTTAGAACTATGTATAATACAACCACTAAGATTGCTAGAAGCCAAAAACTCAGCACACGCAACAAAATTCGACTATATTCAATAATACTGGTTCCTATTCATTGTAATTGAAATGTCGTTTTCATCCAAGTTTTTTCTTTTATTCGATACAATTTCCAAATCGAAATTCATAACAAAAAGGCATATCATATATCAGCTTTTGAAGATTGGATTACGGAATCGAGTATCGGATGCGTTATGTATCATCTGCTCCGTATATTCCCATGTTACCGTTTTAGTGAAGTAAAATGGAAAATTCTAAGTTTGAAGATTTTTTTTAGTATTTTTTTAATATATATTTCTAATTAATAATAATATTAAATATATTGCACGAAATTTTTATATAATTTTAGCTTTTAATTTTAAAACATTGTCGATGAAACAGCAAGCAATTACGATTCGGGACGATTAAATGTTACGTAATGTCTTGTTAGTGAAATCGTTTGGGATTGAAGCTGCCGATAATTTGAAACTAAAATGAACGGATATTTCGGTTAGTTTCAAATCATTTTGAAGACTAGACTCAATATAATATTGAGCACTTCAATCATTTATTATTATCGCCATGGAGCAGTTTTATGTAACAATGTAACATGTAATTTAATTTTCAAATTCAATGATAGTAAAGTTTCGTAAGTTCCAATGAACTCGAATAAAGTATCCAAAAATTATCAAAATATGATTTACTTAAATATATTGAGAGCTGATTTAACTGAAATAAAAAAAGATATAAGTGATAAAAAAAGCTAAGTAGTGCGTGAGTAATTCGATATCTGAAAACCAATTTATATAATCAGTGCAAACGAACGAATATCCTACTAATAATTGAAGCCCCAGGTGATGCATGTTTGTACAATTAATACGTACTATATCTTCTACTATAGCTTCAATATTTACACTCTCGTTTTAATTCCCACCTCAAATGAAAATGTTAATAAGTATGAGTAAATAACGTATGTACGAAATGAAGTTTATATTTACTTTCAATATGTAAGTTTTATTAGCTGCTTTTCTCTATTATGTAATAAGTTCTAATGTAAAAATAGTTTTGAAATGGGAAGGTAATTTTTTTATAGAAACTTAAAAACATTAAACTAATATAGTTATAATTATATTACATAGAATTAAAAATATTTAATCAAAACTTGATATATAATTTACTTACCCTGATTTACAACGATGAATAGGAGTGCCAAGGACCACCATTTCTGTGTAGACACCATCACCCACGCTGGATCTTCTAGTTATAACATAACTTGCTTCGTAGTTACAATAGTCACTTTGTTATTAATTGATCAGTTTCCTTATCAGACTTGGCTCACGGAGGCTGTACGGAGAGAGTACAACATGAACCAATTGAAATTAAATAAAAATAATTCTTACAACGCATGCATCTAAATTCTTTCCCCCCCTTTTAGTTTTATCTATTTTTTGGGATTGATTTAAGTATTATCATCATCAGCCTATCGGAGCCCACTGCTGAGCAAAGGCCTCTCCTCACATGGAGAAGGTTAGAGCATTAATCACCACGCTTGCTGAAGACGGGTTGGCGATTTCAATCCTATAATTTGAAATTATAAAACCAGGTTTCCTCACGATGTTTTCCTTCACCGTCTACCAGTGGTGTCTAAATACTCTTAGAAAGTACATATGACTCGGAAAAGATCACATTGGTACTTGCCAGGTTTCGAACCCGAGCCTAAGTCTAAAAACTTAATTACGACAGTAGCACAAATGTTTTCTTTAATGTTTTAGTTTATTTTGTTTTATTTATGTAGTTTAATCTAACATTTCGTTGAACAGTTTTTGTACAACGTTGAATAAACATTCTCGAGCCGGGCCGTTTCGTGTCTTGTTTATATCCAACAAAGTAAAGAACAGAAAAGGACCCTCTCTGTTATCGCACTAACAGTCCCCTGTGTCAATAAGAAGCAAGAATCCTTTACAACATATAATAGAACCAATATACCTTGTATACAATTTCACCTTTTAGGGTGTTTTAATAATTTTCCCTTATTATATTATATAATAAAACAGGATGACAAAAAACAAGATTAACTGACAAATACCCTTATTCCGTCCGCCCGTGATCACGCTAACTGAACTGAAAAGTAATAAAAGCGTCGAGTAAAATAATATAATACTGGAGTATTTTTTTTTAAGTTTTAATTATCATTAGATTACAATTATTCGTTGTTTGAAAGGAAGTAATGTAAATTCTTTGAACATAGATGTTATTTATTATCTAGCTTGCAATTTGATTTGCTATTTTCAAAGTGACAAACACCACTAAGATAATATTTTTTATTTTAATTTTTACACAACATTATTGCTATATTAATAAGTTTCTGAGTAAACTTCAAGTTTAGCGGCTTAGTGGTTATTGATTTTTTTGTATTTAAATATTATGAAACAGTATTTAAATTCTTAATAGAATTTTGTAAACTAAAAACAAAGACGTTTTTATTGAGTTGAACACATTGAAAGAAAAAATAAAAAAAGTAAAAAATACATGAAATAAAGTAGTTAAAAATAATATATTCAATAGGTTATTATTATAGTATTTCTCTTCATATATCTCTTTATTATCAACTTCATTGCTGAAAACCACAAAAATTTCGAAAAATAAATTTGCATTTAATATTTAGGGAAGGATTTCCTAAGAAGACTGTTTAATTAAGAAACGGGTGATTTAGCTCCGAGGTAGTCACGGCACACCTGTTTAATTAATAAATTAACTTTTCTCGAATTACAGCAAGATGTCGATATAATCAAATTAACGACTATCTAAATTTATTTTAAATATTACATCTAAATGTATAGATTATGACTAACTTGCCATCTGATATAGTGTCATTAATAAATGAGTTATTGTTTAAAGCAAAAAACCGCGAGTAAGATAAAAATTACTTTCTAATTCGCCAGTTACAGTTGACTGATCGTAGTTTCATATGAGATAAAACTTTTTGGATTCTGAGCGGATGCAGGCCAGGTTGCAGCATGCAAACCATTATCTTTTCACTAACAAACTGCCCGTTCAAAAACGGACTGATAAAAACCGTTTGACCGTCTATGATTACAATTTTTTATTTATTTTTACCATATTTTCTAGCAGTAAAAATATTAACATGCAACTATGAAGTCAAATCATCTTATTCGGAAGTAATAACTTTGCTAAAAAAATAAAAAGAAGTTCCAATATACACTGAAAAAATAGCTGCCCATAATGTAACAACTGTTCAAAATCCACTAATGAAGAATATTTTATTCCATAGAGCAAGCGCTCAACTCAACGTATCTTTAGAAAATCAAGACTATGGAAATTAATAAACCACTAACATCACACCATAACTAATATGATTAATTAGGTTTTCATTAGTGCTATTTCTTTTAAACATTCAGAAAATAATTTTCAGTCATTTCAGTACATATATTATAATGAGATCTAAGACTTTCCAGAGTATGTATTCATCTGAATAAAGGAAATATTTTCGGATTTACTACGCGTTTAAAATTTATTTTTAACAACATACTACCGAAACAAATTTTATATATAAATTAAGAGTTAGTATTTTTAAGAGAATTTTAATTAATTGAAACATGTTCTTTTACCCATGACACATGGATTAGACAAACACGATGAAGATTGCCTGAGGGGGTTGAGAGCCAGCCAACCTTAATTAAATTTTGAAAACACCCTAAAATACTCGTAATGCTTGTCTTGTCAACTTTAAGCACCCTTGACAAGTCATTTACATGCGTAAATCATAATGTAGGCTAGTTTTCAATTGTAAAATAGATTCTTCTAATCTGCTAGTGGTTTACAGATTAAGCACCTAAAATATTAATTAGACTTCCTTTATTCTAGAAAAACATTTTCAGAATTTCATAGAGATAAATGAAACCAAATAAACTTAACAAATTATCACAGATATTTGACTTTGTTTTCAGTAATGGTCCATCCGTATAAAATTATAGTTAGATATATTAAGAGCATACAACCTAACCAAAGTTTTCATTAACTTTGTAAATAGCTTAACCGTTTACAAGAATCTAAATTGGATATACCGGGTCAAACCACAATCAATACAACTAATATACGAAAATTTTATGGGGAAATATGATTTTTTATCAATAAGTGGTGCAAAACCGTTGAGGATTTATAATTAACGTGCGTGTTAAATAAATTTCCTTTAATTTTTAAAACCAACGATTCTCAAGTTTAAAAAAATTTAAAACTAATCAGCAAGGACCTAAAAAATATAAAAGCTATAAAAAAATTATATAAATTTGTAATTTACTGTCTTTGGGAAATCATTTTAAACAAAAAATACATAAATATTTATCTAAGTCTTTTGTAAATCGAAGGAAATCGTATGATCGGTTCAAAGGAATAACAAAATTAGCTGCGAGTTTAATTTCCTCAATTTAATATAAACATATAATCCATGTTTGTTCATGTAAATACAAAAGAGTTCTAGAGCCGACATCTACAAATTATGAATGAAGTCGGTGAAATAAATTCACAAAAAACGCAACCATTAATAACTCGTCAAATCTTACATCTTTTTTGTGGTAACTAGTAACAAATCATGTAGCAGTGGTTTTGAAGTGTTTATTTCAGAAAATTACTCTTGTAAAATTGTTTCCTATTACAGCCGTGATTACGGAACAATGTAAAACACAAAGGATTCCTTTTTAACTTCATTGTATAAATAACGAGGTTTATTCTTTTAAATCTTTTATATTTTTATTTTTCTTGAGATCACTGGATGACAATTACATTTGTAGAGAGTACTGAAAAATTTATTTTGAAGATAATATTTTATATTATAGTTCTCATTTATCGCTGAAAATATTTTTATTTAAAGTCGTTTGTAAGATATTGAATAATTTTATAGCACTAACTATCATAAACAAACTATATGATAAGAGGTGACTTGCAAAGAAATATAAATTTTCCGAATAAAATAAATACATATTATATACAGATTGTACATTTCATTCAATGAAAAAAACATTACGCTCATTACTGCATTATTACTATAACGAACAACAAATGTAACCTCCAACTAAATACGTATATGAAAATTATCTTTCTCGTTGAATCATAATAAATTTAGATATATCCAATCCCGAGATGGTTCGTAAGGCTCTTTTTAACAAATAACTTGTTCGCATCATTTGTTAAACTATCCCACCATTAGACAACGTCGAGTGTCGAATCTATATTTTATAAGATCAGCATGGGATAAAGGAAATTTATTTATAAATAGGGTTAATTTTATTAGAGTACTTTTTCACCTTTTCTATCCAGGAAAAATCTCCTTTACTCTCCGTAATAATTTCAAGAAATATACGAGTTATATCTTATTGGTATTTCTTGGGACATTTTATTTATTTTAATAAGATGTTACATTAAATTTATTTAGTGACTTTAATATATTTTCAATGAAGACATAACAATATTATGTCGTCAAATTGGAAATGTTTTGAAATCAGATTGGAAAAGTCAACCATATTGTAGTTGTTTTCTTCCAAAGAAGGACCATTTTTTATACTTTTTTTGATTAGATTTTCCGTCTCAATTTACATTAACTTATTTAGGATTTAGGGCTTTAGTTTTAAAATACAACCTTTTGTTTTTATAAAATATATTTTTAATATAATTGGTTTGTAACACACAAAAGCCATAGTATACAAACGTTCTTAATAAGTGGTAATAAAATTTTATATAGACTAGTTGTATGTCTATACAGTTGTTAATGTTTTTTCAATACTATTTTTGTTTTAAACGTGTCAGGGTTATTCATTCATCGATCATTATAGCACAGGCACGCTTATTATAATCAATAATTCAACAACTTCAACTTCATTAAACAGTAATAAAAGAACATGAAGGAGAATATAAATTCTCACACACGGGTTACAATGATAATAAAACCTTTGTGTCGCATCAAGTTTTCTAGAAATAAATTATTTTCTTCATATTAAATAATTTCATATTTGTAACATCATCATTTTTTTTTTCAATTCTAAGGGAAATAAATGGAAATCAGATTTAAAATACTTGTGGTGTTCTTGTTTGAGTAAATATAGCATTTGTAAAACAAATCATTACGAAGAATATTCTAAATAGAAATCGCAAAATATATAAATCGCAAAATCACAAAATAAAAATTTAAACTCACTTAAATAACATGTAAGAAAAAAAACCAAAAATATTAAATTTATATTTCTATTACAAAATGTAACGTAACAAAATGTAAATTCTGATACACATTCCTCGCTTCACCTTAGTAACAATATTGTCATTTCTGCTACCTTTTATAAAGAAACCGAAATGAAACGTGGCACATTAGAAATGACGTGTTATATAAAGAATATACGCAGTTGGCGCAGCAGATGAAAATGTTTTACTTTAATTAATTTTACATAATAAGAATACAATTTATACGGTGAAATTATTTATTTTATATTTTAAGCTGTAAAATTTAAATTTATGTAGTGAAAAAAAAAATAATAATAAAAAAATATTCTTTCGTAATCTTGCGAATATATGAATAGTATATATTTTTATCTAATGTCAAAAAAAAAATGAGGTATGCATTAAGAAACAAAAAAAAATAAGAAATTTAAAATACAAGTTGGTAACTTTAAGTTTTGTACAAAGACACAGTATTCGTCCTAACAAATTAATACTTTAAGTTAGAAAATGTTATTATAATTACCTCAGTTTTGAGTACCGGTTGTCCCTCTTCAACGTTTATAATCAAAATTATCGATCTCGTTTAACTTAAATTTATGGAAAACTTCACGGAAAGTAGCCGAGAACTCAGTATCACAATGGGTCCAAGGCGCTCGGCGCTTTAAATAAATAGGCGGCGTAAGACGATATTTTAATTACATTACATAACTCAAGGAATGTAGAACGAATTATTAATCCACAAAAATTTTCTTATTTAAAATCGAATTTTATTCCAAATCAATATTATATTATTAGAAATGTTTTTGTTGCACTAAATCTCTATACGTGTCTGTATAAATGTGTTTCCTGTGATATATTTATAGCATCCACGCTTTCGCCGGAAACAGCTGTTGCACAACATAAAATGCAAAGTGATGAAGTAGTATAAATGTATACAATAAAAGTAAATAATTGCTAGAACATGAGTCGAGTGTCTATCCGTTTAATGTTAGGGATATAAGTATATATTATTTTATTTTATTCAGTTCTACCTTCTTGAACATAGTTAAGAAAAAAACTTCGCATGATTGTTATTGAAGATAAAGAGGTGATTTCCTATCGTATACTGTCATCAAATTAATATCAGTCGAGATCATGATATCGTCAATTAATTTTTCTTTTCAATTTTAGAGTTCTCGTATGTTTTTAATCAATAAATGAAAATTGAAAGATTATTTCCTAAAAGTTTGATAGTCTATTTAAACAAATCATGTGCATTGAATACGTTTTAATGTTATTAGGAAATGAAAAATATTTGGTTTTAAAATTTTCATTAACTATGCATGATACGTACACGATAATGCAAAAGAATAATAAGTAATTCTGGCTTATAGTTAAAGTTGAGTTTTGTGTAACGAGAAAACTTCTGACATTCAAGAAGTTTAATTGTAGGTCAACAGACACAAGCAAGGTTCTTGGGATTCAAAGCAAAGGTAGGCATATTAATCAGTTCTGGTAAACAAAGTGAAGCATCCTCAAAATTATTGTTTGAATATACAAGTAATGTCTTGTAGCTGCAGCCAAACTTACTTCTTTTTAGATGAGTTTGCCCCATAAATATTTTATGGACATGTACATATTGAATTTAATTCAGTTTGATAGCACTAAGTTATTATAGTTATAAAAATCACAATTGCACAGCAAAACTTTTTAGTTAATTATAAAATTTACCTTTAATATTCAACTGAGGAAAATTAGATATAGGTTTGAATTAAATCTGAAACACATTAGTGTTTACAAGCATTTCATATTACAGGAACATAATATTGTAGAAGCAAAGGAATTCACGTGAAAAGGTATACAGGGGGCTTACAGGATATGGCAAGCTTCGTTTGTTATCGCTTTTGGCTTCCGAAGACATCTGGAAAATCAATATCCTGAAGGTATCTCGTTGCCATTAGAACCTTTTTGGGATATAGTTATGAAATACGCACAATGATTTTATCAATATTAGAGGGAACATGTTTTGCATGTTTTAAAATGTTTTTTATTTTTTCTTATTCACTAAACAGCCGACTGTATATTTTCTTTAAAAACTTATTTTTCGACGATTTATATAAAATAAGCTATTAAGAAAAGGATTGCCTTTGCTTTGTTGTTTTTTTCTGTATTAGTATTAGATATTATTAATATTTCAAAAAACTTTAGTTTGTTTACAAGTCAGTAGAAGCTGAAAAAGTAATTTGTTTCATTTAGAATATGATTTACCGTGATATAATTTATTTGATTTCTTTTATCTTATGTTTGTCGTTGTAACAGTAATGGGATAAAAAGTATTCAGTTTAAAACAACAAGCTTTATGGTATACCCGAACTTGTTCACCAACTTACATAGCTTAATGTGATGACGTAAGCTTTGTCTTTTAACTTTTATAGATTTTTAATTTAATTCCCAGCTTTTACGATTGATGAAGCGAAATATTCTTTCTATAGGTCTTTTCCTAGACTAAAGTTGCCTTTTTTTAAAGACAATTTTTTGGTATGAGTTTAGAACTACGGTGATATTTTTTTTTTAAATAACTTTATTCAGGAAACTATAAATTCTAAACGCTGTTGATAAACAACAAAATAACTCAAGTAGATAAAAATAGAAATATTAAGAAACTGATAATTGATGTAATATTATTTCTATTATTATTAACTTCAGGTTTTGCGAAAAGGTGAAGGTCAAGGTCTTTGTTATATTTAAATGCTTGTAATTTGAATTATTCGAAGTCTTAAAAACCCCTTTAAAAACTAAAAATTATTGATCATTTCAGATTGTTGGATGTAAAATATTTAATAAGAAATAAACCCATAAGGTTGTTGCAAAAATAAATCTATGCGGTTTTAAAATCTGCGATATTATTAAGTATCGAAAAATTGTATCAAAAGTGATTCAGATATATGTATAGTTTTAAATACACACGTAGCAATTGCAGGGTAATTTTTAGAGCCATTTAAACGAAATGGAGATTGACATACGTATCATTAAAATGGCGCAATATGTGGGCCAATGCTAGATTATTGATTTTTACGTTAATTATTCAGACAAAAAGATATAACTTTTGTTTATATAAAGCTCTATGTTTAAATATAAGTGCGGTAAGATAAAAAGTTTATGTAAACCTAAAAAAAAATGAAAGGCTTATTTACGAGTATATGTATATTACTACTAAATTTATTCCTGGAGTATACCTTAAAAAAAAATTGTTATAGATCAGATAAAAAAATCGAATATCCTGTAATCTGTTTCATTATTTAAAGTAATGTTTATATTTAACAAAATCTTCGCATATTTGTCGTTTGATAAAACCCATATTCACTTTCCGTATAAAAATCTAGTTTGAAATCTGAGAAAACTTTTGATGTTCGCTACCTCAATACCTTATTCTAATTTTATTTCCATATAAATGTAAATTAGCGCTGCTGTAAGGGTTGATCCAATCTTCCACGCTTTTTATATTTTACATATTTTCAGTTTTCTATATTTACGTCATTCATTTATTCTTTAAAAAATAATATTTATGAAAATAAAAACAACGAAATTATTATTAGTTTTATCAAAATATTTTTTCATTTAATCCATGAGTATAAAAAATAAGCTCACAAAATTTGCAATCCAATGAAGCTTAACTTTTAGATCACAGAAAAGCAAAAAGCAATTAAAACAAATTTGAAGATTTAGTTCTGGGTGGACTTAAGCCGTCAAACTCTCACGCCATATCAAGTAAAGCTATCAAAGAGGGATCATTTAGGGATCACAATAATATTAATTAAGATTAGATATTTTACTTCGCAATAAAGACTATAGAAAGAAGAAGTCAATAGTAACATTATTTTATTTATAATTCAATTATTTAATCACAGGTATAATATTTTGTAGGGGTGCGTGGTGTCTTGCATAAGTTAATACGTTGTTGGGCTTTGTGTTCATGTGTGAGTAGATGAAGGTTACTCATAATAGCTTTAATGGTATCTATGACGTGTTTTCCTAAAACCGTTAACTATTGGGATAATAAACTTGAGGATAATATGTTCAAGTTAAACTAACTATTTTGATGTTTCCAACTAAGGGATTTGAATACTCATTTTATCGTGCTAGTCATAAGTTACTTGATAGATATATCTCAAAAGTTTTATAGAAACGAATTAAATTAGTTATATGTTATGAAAATGTTTTGTACCTACCAACCAAATAAATTATGATTATTTTTTATAATACTATTAAATTGTCTGTGCTATGTATATTTTTTTACATACATGTGTTGATATATATCAATGTATAACTTCTGATTAATTAAAATTTCCAAATAAAAAAAGAAACTTAAAAACGACGAAAGCTACTTTAAATCTGAATATATCACAAACTATTAAACGATTTTGTAATATTTCAAAGCTATGGTCTCGGTACATAAAATAACTTATATTGAACCTAAATAATTCTATCCAACAATACTCTGATGTAGCTTTTAGAATAAATTTCGAGTAGTTTGCGCTCTAAACCGATTATCTTTTACAGTCCAGAGGAAGGCGTAAAGCTTCCGATACCGTTCCGTTCCTCCCTGTGTTAAAGTTATTATTATAGTCTAAGTAAACCTTAATTTATAATTCAACCTTATTATAGTGTATTATTCGCAGCTTTCTATAAGTTTCTTCTTAAGATTGATTAATTAAACAATAATAATGTTCTAAAATACAGATATTAAGTTGAAACGAGAGACTGTTATAAAATATTATTCAAGCATACGTTACAAATTGTATAAGATAAGGGTTGCAAAATGATTTTCAATGTGCGGTAGCGATTATAGCTCGAAGCTCCGAGTTTGCCCTATCAGTAACGACTTGCTTCCATCCTACGATTTCGCAAATAAAATCTAGGTCACAGGAAATTTCTACCACTCGCTGTGACAGGTATGTATACAGAGGATGTATAAGTATCTTTTATAACATTGAGTGAGAGGTAATATGTAACGTTTTACTGCAATAAAATTTCATGAAGTTGACACTAAACATGTTTTTTTATATAAATTGCGAAAAAGGATAACGTAAATACATAGTTCTCTTCAAAATAAATTTTAAAACTGTTGGAAGGAAGCGGATGCCACAAATTTCTCCTGCGCAGGTCATGCGCGATAAAGTGACTTTGAAAAATGACCCTTAACAACCCCAACTTTTCTAAACTTTTCTGTGATATGAACCAAACAACTATATAAACAAAAACGAATTAATGAAGTAAAAATATTAGCATGACATTTTTAAATATAAAAATAACTTAAAAAAAACTACATAAGCAATAAACAAAAATAGCCTATCTTACGCAAGTTCAATTATTTATTTATGGGTTTCAAACATTTACCAGAGTGTCGGCGCAGACGTAATCACTGTCATATAATATGCCGAGTCAGGAAAGGCACCTGTAGCATCTATCTTTTTCTACATACCGCGAAAAGCGAAGAATCTGCACGAGCGAGCGTTTCGCTTACGATCCGACGTAGTACTGAAAGCCTGACCCGCCCCCCACTTCGCATCGACCCGCGTAGCTCCCGTCTTCTATACTAGATTCTATAAAAGGTCAGGTTACATTAAAAAAAATTATAATAATATATATATAATGCTTATTATGGTCTCATAAATATTTTTTGTATAAATCCATAACAAACGCCTGAAAAGTCTCATATCAAGTATCATATTCATAAGCACCAAAATTCTTTTGAAAGTGGATGGTTATTTAAAAATTGTAAAACACGCACCCACTCAACCAGGTTTATGTTACGGACAAAGTAAATAGCATTTCAATATAAAATGTCAACGCGATTCATTAAATATCTGGTGTTTATTTCGTGCAAATTTTATATATTTTTTAAACATTGCCAAATTTGCGTATTTTTTAATGCATTTACCTTATCATTCCACAACAATTTTTTAATCATAACCTTGTAAAGATTTAATCCAAAGGTGCCTGTACGGATTGCAAAAATACATAATATTATACCTCCAACTGCTCTTACTCAGAGATATTGTTTTCACATTTTCCATTTAAGCTAACTATTTTGTTACAACAGTTGAAATTAAAATATGAGAAGTTATTCAAATTATTCTCGTTACTCCAATGTACATTAACTTAATTAACTATTCGACCATATATTCTATAGAATTTTCATAAAACGAGCAGTCCTATTAATTATGATTTAACATCTTTATTTATTGAATCATAATAAATTTTATTTTTATTAATTAATTTATATATCTTCCAATAATATATTTAACATAAAAAAATACTGACATAGCTTTACAAGTTTTATAAAATATATCGATTTCTCTAATTAAGAACATTTTGTAACAATAAAATTATGCAACATTATGAACTTTAAATATTTACAAAACACGTTTTAAATTACAGGTAAAAGTACCATTACACTAAATTTAGTAATTACAAGTGTTTAAAATAATTAACATGTAAACTAAAATATAGAAAGCTTTACACTTATATTTAAAAGGCTAGTTTGTTTTTATACTTTTGTAAATGTACTCATTCACCATAAAAATCTATTTTTCCCGTCTTTCTGCTCTTTGTAGTCGATCTTTATATAAATCTTATGATGGATCTTCGGACAGTACAATTTTTGAGTCTTACTAAATAATTAAAGGCATATCAAATAACTTAAAAATTTTCACTTAATGGATTCATGATGTAAATAAGATTATAATTGTTATTTAAATTATAATAATTAAAAAAAAAACAAACGTTTTGTGTTATTAGAAATATGACACATAATATTTAACCCAGTTGTAGGTACTGGATGGTTATTTACAGGCATTCATTCTAAGCATTGAACGATTCGAAGAGCTGAATTTTGAGTGACATGCTAACAACAAGACTGTGCGTGATTTAACACCGTATATTTTACTTGGAATGCATATGTATTAATATAATATGAATATTTTAACGACTAAGTGTCTCGTGAACAGGACTTTTTATAAAATATGACGTGAATTTAATATTTTGGGATTTTTCCAGCCAGTAACACATTGGTATTAAATATATTATTAATATAACTCGTATTATATAACTAAAATTCCAGTGTATAATATCCTTCCAACAGGATGGTCAAGGCGTAACTTTTCTATGTAACGAATGCTAATTAATTTTTATTTCGCACAAAAAGGTCGGCATTTATACAACTATAATTTTTTTTTTAATTTAATTTCATCCTTATATTTATAAAGTATCGCGAACATAAGCGAAATTATGCTATTGTTTATTAATTTTAATATAGTAATTAAGGAATAGGTTGTAAAAAAATTAAGAGAACTAAATTATGCTTGGAACCCAATAAACCTCACACTATTATAATAGACTTTATCGTATTTATAAATTATTAAATAATAATTTATTTTAGTTTATGTTGCTTGATATTTTTTTGTTATAGTTATAGGACTGGTCTGATGAGTATATCTATCAACCAATTTATATGAAATTACCTAAAAACCACTCAATGAATTTAAAACAAAACGATTTTTTCCAAATTAAATGATCACATTTCATTCTACTTGATGTATTGTTTATTTTCGTAAAATACAAAAACAATTATTTTTAATTCTCACGCATATTTTCCAAAGAATATTGCTTATAATCGAGTTTTGTATAGTTTTATTTTACCACTAATTATACTAATATATAAATATTACCGACTAAGTGAAACTTGTACTTGATCTAAAAAAAAAAATACCAATGTAATTGGTGTTTTAATATTACAATAATTATTAAAATTTAAAATAGAAATATATTAAGATATAAAAACAGTTAACCTTCGACAAGCTGTAACATAGATAAATAAGAAGCTTTTCGATCTGCAAAAGTCAAAGAAATGCTATTACCTGGAGTTGAAGTCAACAATTAATAATAATTTCCGTTATAACGTTGTTTGAAGAGTAAATTAATTAGCTTTTAAGAATTTCATCAAATATATTGACTAAAAGTTGGAAGGAAAAAATATTTCAAAGCCGTGTGTAAGTTTTATACAAGCCTACTAGATACATTAAATCAAATATCGTGTGAAGTAAGTATAAAATTAATGTGAAACGTTTATTTTCTGATTTTCGTGATTTTAATAACTAAAGTATATGTACATGTGATTAAGTAAAATCTTTTCGTTACTTTATTTTGATCAGTTCTAGATGCTATTATATTATTAAAATTATAAAAATTTTCCTCTATCTCACTTTCGTGCTTAGAGCTGATGTCGTTGAATTTCCGAATATTGTATTTTAATTATTAAAAGGCAGTAACGAGCGAAAGCTGTTTATTAAATATATTCATCTGCCTTCTCAAAATGTCGTCTAAAATGCAGTTAAATAAGTTACTTGAAATCAACTATTTTCAGGAATCCTACCTGGATACGATATTTTGTCAGTATATTTAACGTCAGAAATAATCAATTGTTGTTTACTTACCATTGGCAACTATTGTTTGGATGGTTTGCGGTTTAAATTTTCAGATGGAAAATGTGTGTGGTAATTGTCTATATTTGTCCATATTTTATATATATTCCCGATAAAATATTCATTTTTTTATATAAATTTTTACACAACAAATACTATTTAAGGCCTAAAACGGCTAATTTTAACGAATTTGTTATAGAAATCAGAACCAGATACTAATTATTATCTAAAAATATATTACTATATTAAAATCAAACCATCACAGAATGTTTCCAAAAAGTCACATCAAAGATTACTGAGCAGGTAAACTCAAGAATCATTAAAACAAATTTTAAACAAAATTACATAACGGATTTTAAATCTTCGGCTGTAATAACCTTAGATCCAATTTAAACCAGCTCTGTTTTCACACCTGCTGCTTATCGCCTTCTGATTGATCGCTCGACGTATAATGTTATAGCTAAATACCTATCTAAATACCAATAGCATTTGAGTTAATTGACTTGATTTTGATACGTGTATTTGAAAGGAGTCAGTAATTAGCTTAGTATTAACGTTTAACTTTACATTGTTAGTTAAAATTACAATACTATAATGTATTACTCAACATTAATTTTTCAGTGTTTTTTGTCATATATCGGCGGATTAGCTTTATACTTTTTTGATATTAAATTAATTAAAAAAATTGTAAGGAAAAATATACAGGAGAACTTTAGACCTAGCTGCGTTCTGTTGCCGTTTAGGCGTAATTTCGTCCGCCAAGATCATTTTATCAGGAAAATATGGAGACATCAAGATGAACTGCTCAGCTTGTTTTCCAATGAAACCTTCACATCGCACCGTCCCTATTCCTTTCGATTTTTCTTAGACATATTCAATGTAGCTTTGTTCAATCTCTAGTAAGCAATTGCAATACTGATAACATATGCCTTAATATTTAATTTACGAAACGAAAAATAAAATTGACCTTATTTGGTATAAATTTCAAATCGAATAATCAAAGAAAATTTCATAAACACTAGTTTTTAATGAGGATTTTAAAACTTAGTAGTTGGGAGTTCAAAAAAGTTTTTAGTACATTGAATTGTTTTGTGCATCCTTTATGCCGCAGAACACGAAATAGCCGGAATTTGTATTATGTAGAATACCTTTGTTTCCAACAAAGAACTATAACCACACCGTTGTTGAAATATGAAAATACATACCTAATGGTACGTTGAAATTATTAAATGGAAATATTAATTAAATTACTTCTCGACTGTTTTCATTTTAATGACTGATTTCTTTTGTACTTGCTTGTTTATTCCATATAAGGAAGTGTATATTTAGAATTTAATTCATATTATTCAAAACAAAATAAAAATATGTGTTACATGGTCCAGTGATAGAGAGTTTGATTCCTAAAGGATTTTGAACGAACTTTGAGTCTTATATTTGTTTCAAAGGTGACTTAATAAAAAAATTGCTAAAATAATATTATTGATAAAGCTGTTTAATGTGAACTATGAAATTTTTTGAAGACTAACCTTCCTTTAAGTAAAGTTCCCTACTGGCTCGTGGCGATCTCACAAAACCAAGCCAAGAACCAAAGTCTATCAAATCATTAACCCTACAAAATATAAATACTATATTTTGTAGGGCTATTGATTATAATTGCAGATATATTACGTGTCGCAAAGTATAATTTTTTTTATCGTCTGATCACTTTCCTACATTGATGAGGAAGTAATGTGTTAACAAGCGCCTAAGACCTAACGAAATATATTGTAGTTTTTAGTATTACATTATTTTCTTATAAGTTTTCTTTTTTACTTATTTTATGTTATTTTACTTGGTTTTATTCTATTTCTTGATTTTTAGTCTACTGCATTCTACTATAGTATCTCTTTTATTTGTGATCAATATTGAAAAGGTCGCCCTTTCCCTGTTCCCACCCTTTCCTGTCCTCTCTTTATTCCCACCCCTTCTTCCAACCAAGGCTGGATGCATCCGCAATATCTAGATGTTGCGAAAGTCCATGGATGACGATGACTACTGCCCCTCATAAAAAAATTGTTTTCCTTTATACAACAATTGCTTTAAGTATCATAACATTACCTTTGAAAGAATAATAGGAATTTATTATTCTTTCTGTCATTGTGATAGTCAATGTCAACAGCTAACGGGTTTCATAATATGAAAAAGACATTTAAGAGTGACATTAATGATTAATAGTGAAGCAACAGTTGCCCCATATTTTGACGCCGTTAGAAAACTTAAATGGTTACTTAAAGTTTCATTAAATAAAAACGTTTAGATTCCTTTTATCTCATGCAAAGGATATTTTATTTAAATCATTTACAACAAAACCAGGTTACAAGTAAAGATAGAGTTTAATCTATTTGGTAGTATTCTTATGTTTACAAATAATTTTCCAGCTTTCACGGTGAGATAATGAAAAATGTTATAGCTTGCACTGTCCCTAACAAAAGTGTATATGGACAAACGGAGAAATCTTAGTCGGACCTGCGTGGTTGATGATACCCAAAATCAAATGGCACCGGTCATTTGTGTTTAAGTCCTCCCTTTGATAGAATCCCTTTACGCAACATACGTATATACACATTTCACTCGATTAAAATTTAAATCATTGAAGATGTTATTTCGGTCCTAATGACTTGTTTTAGGATTAATGTATTTTTAATGTTATTAAAATAAATAAACTCTATCGAATATATTTCGGTGCGGCTGCCCAGACGAAATTTTAATTTTTGGTCCACCTAGAAGTATCTAAATCTATAACTTTATCAAGATTTCTATAGTTATACAAATTTATGCGACCAGTTAGTACTCACGCATGTCAATAGTCCGCCTGATATTTCTTTTACCCGTCTGTTTATAAATTATTGAATTCTGAATAAATATCGAGTTCCCAAGCTAGTGTAATTAAATAGCTAACAGCTAATTTATTGGCAAGGTTTGAGAAAAGCACTTTAAGTTAAGTAATAACTTTGAAGACAATGGCAACGAAACCGTGCTGTACAGTGATATATCCCTCCAAAACAGAAGGATTCCGCAAGAATTTTCAGAGCGGTGTTAAAATTTATTCAGAACGATTTAGATATATGTTTTACTTCACAAAGCCGTTCATAAAACTACAGATGCTAAACGAGCTCT
Source organism: Danaus plexippus (assembly GCF_018135715.1). Classification (NCBI taxonomy): domain Eukaryota; kingdom Metazoa; phylum Arthropoda; class Insecta; order Lepidoptera; family Nymphalidae; genus Danaus; species Danaus plexippus. The sequence continues at coordinate 2,278,492 of NC_083538.1, forward strand.
CTATCAAAAGCTTGCTCTTCAGGAAAATGGGTATGGTTCAGAGGATCCCTTGGGATCTAGAATTCAGTCTTTCAAGCGAATAAAAATAGTTTCGTTTTGCAATTCAAGTCTCATATAAGTTTGTCTAAGGTTTGGATTAAACTTAAAAAATCGTCAACTATATAATAGATACCTAAAATACGTATCCTTTACATGAATGATTTGTGATTTCTCATAAATGTAATGAAATATTGTTTTCACCTACCTATTCAAGATATTTAAATTTATTTGATTCATACTTTAATTTTATTAGAGTAAGTTAGCTTCACGAAACTTCTCCTCCTGTTGTAGGAGACGTAATTTATATTTAAACTTAAAATGTCAATTCAATTATCTTAAAATTTTCGCAGTAGCGTAATCGATTTGAAATAACTAAAAATATAAGAAATCGGTTTATAGATTTAAGGATAATTTATTGATTTTGAAAATTGTAACATTTTTGTTTCCTCCAATTTTATTACATCGGCCAAAAAGACGGAATAAAAAAATAGTTTTGTTTAAATATACTTGAATTTAATTATTTTAAACCAGTTATCTGAGTTGGTAGTTGGAATAATATAAAATTATTAGAAACTTACTAAAGGATTTAAATTAAATTATGTTCAACAAACAAAAATAAACGTCTTAAACTCATCACAATGTTTTGAGCACAAATAAAAGTTAGTTTAAAATAGACGAGTTTTAAAGTTCCTAAAGCTTGAAATTAAGTAATTTAATTAAGGATGACCAAAGTTTCTCTCCTATTAAATATTTCTAAGCTCTGAACAAGGACAGGGCTTTCAAGAGTTAACAATGCGTTTCATTTATTTATTCTGTCATTACATCAAGACGAAAGATGAATAATAATGAATTTTCATACCCCACCTATGTATGGTAGTAGGTGTTTTGCGTCTTGATACAAAAATTACAGCCAAAAAAAAAGTAACATCATACAGTAAATTAATTCTGTAGATAAATAAAACCCTTACAGAAAATATAATGTTCTGACACTAAAGATCATAAAAAAGCGATACTCACTAAAGCCTCGACGCATTTCGCTAGAACTTCCAAGAACGTGTTTTGAGGATGAATGTTTCTATTAAGCGAAATTATTATTACATACAATTTGTTTAATGTAATCTACTCACGAATTATTGATAATGATTTGTGTGTAGCGAAATATAGACGGACAATACCTAATTGTTTACATGCAAATAATGTCGTAAGCCGTAACTAAACCTACAAAGTATAAAAATTATAAGATACATTCTTATTACAAGTTTTATCGTTTTAAAATGCTTTAATTAAATTTTTTCTATGCTATTATTCAGAGGTGAAAAGAGTTTTGGCTAATTTTAATTATGGATTTAGCAAATTTTTAATAAAGCAAAACATCGACTCATTTAGTTATCTTTTATAGAGAGGGAACCTCGGGGCAGGCAGTTAGCTGAAGTTTCCGACTTCAAACATTTAACTTGATGGCCATAAATACAAGAAAGGATTTAGTAGGGTCGCTGAATTGATTCTTGGTTGCCTGTTTGAATTTCAACTAGTATTAGTTTAGGCTCCATACCCAACCCCATATCCTGTTTTATGTTGTAATTAGTATCTGATAAACAAAATGTACGTTCCGAGATATATTTCGTTACATGAATATAGAGACTGTGAACGAAGCAAAATATAACATGTGAAATATTAAGATCGGTTAACAGTAACAAAGATATTACGAATGTGCCAAAATAAACATGCAACATTCAAAACTTGTTTAAAATTGTATTTTGACAGTGAATTAAAAGACTTGAAATACTTCAAAAATAGAGTACTGATAGGACCCTTTTCAAAATATAGCTCAAGGGAGAACCCGTATCACATGAAAGCAATCTTTGTAGTTCGAGACCCGTCTTTTAAAACTTAGTTTTGAGCCTCGGTAGATACATTCGGGTTCTTGAGCATTACACCTTATACTACAAGTTTTATATAATATTAAAATATATAAAAAAATACTGTTTAAGTCATTTAAAGTAACAACTTAAGTGTAAAATACGCTGTTTACTGACAACTGGTTATTTTAATATATAAGAAAAGTTTTCTTTTAAATCTATACACACGCCAGCCACATTTATTAATAAATAATTATTCACCTTGTAGTGTATTTTTCTCTTTGTTTTATATTTTGTTTTGTTAATAATTTTAAGCTACACACATTATCGCCAATTTTTAAAACATTAAATAATATCGAATGTATATTTTAATATAAACTAAGCGGACAGCTTGTTATGAGCCTTAAGGCTATCCTTTTTAAATCATTGCATAGTTTCGTTTGTCTTTATCAACATTGTTTAGTTCTTATTAGCTTTTGGTCACCGATGCGCGCATTTGATAAAATATGTTCCATTGCGTAACACGATTTGTCTTTCAGAGTAGTGGACTGTTTTGTTTTCAAAACTCAGGTTATTTTAGAATCAGTACATTTAAAAACTCATTTCGTGTATCCAAACATCTCATACAAATATTGTATTTGACATAAACCTACATTTAGTTTTATTTTAAATAAAAGTAATGTACATCTTTTAAAATTCACAAGTCGTCGTCGTTTTTTTTAAATTCACAAGTTTTTTCTGTTCTCGAAAATAGAACCGCCTTTTTTCCGAACCAATGGGTAGATAATTTTTTATCGTTCTATATCTTCGTCCCCCTATTTTGTAACTTTGTTACGAAGGTCTAGACGATAATATCAGTGTTCGATTATTTAAAAAAAAAAGGTTTTAAATCGTTTGATTCCGTGATAAAATAAATATTTTTTAAAAGCTACTCAGTGTTTTGTTGACTTATATTTTAGATAACATTTTAACTGTTCATTTCAAGTGAAACTAGCGCGGCAAACGAGCGAACGGTGTTCAAGAACGATGAGTAGCTCTTCATGAGCATCTGTAGTTGCTACTTACATACCTTTATTTTTAAAGCATTATGCGGTTTCAGAGCAGAATAGTTAATTTGTTATTGCATATCATAAATTCAATTCAATAAGAAATAACATGCAAAATGTTGATATACACAAACACACACACACACACACACTGTGTGTGTGTGAATATAAAGTTTGACGTACTGAATTCGCAAATACAGAGAATTTTTATTTTAAGCAAATATGATCCATGCTGTAAAAATATGGATGCACTGACATTGAGCGTATTACTCCTGATATTGTCCCATATGGTGTTTTTACGTATAGGTATGTTTTGTTTAAGCATATCATTTTATTTTGATAGATAATGCACCACAGTCAAAATACAAATACACTCTTTGATTACTCTAATATATTTAGAACATACTTTACTTTTTTTATGTGTTTTTGGGTCAAACTATGGAATCAAAATTATATTGTGATAAACAATAAGTTGTAAGTAATATAACTATGAATAATTTTTATCAATCTTTTTTCTGCCTTTATAACATGTATAATATTAAGATCGTAAAATATTAAGATCTGCGTAATACTTATCTCATCGTATTTTCTTTTCTAATATCGAACAAACGTCTTCTGCGGTCGCTATCCGAGGCAACAGAAAATAATTTCGAGTTCACTATAAAGGTTTTATGTTCATTAGATACAACATTGTCAAATAATATATAACCCAGTTATAACCCAGTTTAATAAAATATACCAACCATATTATGTTAACCGTAGCTGGTTCATATTTTCTTCTTTTGTTAGGCTATTGGACAATCCGGCGTATTTGGTAAGTAGCCATATCTGTAGCTGGAAAAAAAAAGATTGTTTATATCTTTTTAATAATTAAAATGTGCTAATTATTATTAGTTGTTGTTTATTGTATTGTGACTAGCCTGACTGTGCTTTAACGTATATCAGGCATTTGATGGAATGTATAGAAAACGATTGGTTTGGTACGAATTAAAATAATAATAATTTGTATAAAATTCATAAATTACTCATTAAATTTAGACATCCATGATGTTGGATAGTCTTAAAGTAATTGTTATAGTTCTGAAAAATAGCGATACGTAAGGTTATATTTTAATAAGAGCTACCTTAAAAATATCATTTCAATTTCAAAGGAAAGCGTTTGGATAAACGATGCCGTGTTTCTGAATGCTTTCAGTATTTTAAATAGCATGTTAAGCCTAGAGCAATAAATTCTGCCAGGTGATATTGGAAAATGATGCTCACTAAAGCATAACGCTTAGAGCGTATAAAACAGCAATTAGATAAGATCACTACTTTTTAAACTCTGTTCATCTTTGTCATTTTTTTTTTAAACTTTTATCCCATTTTCAATTTCAATATGGAGGAGTGGAACAATTAATGCCTTTATTACATTGGTCAACTAAACTGCAATAGAAAACAAAATATGGGACAACAGACAAAACGAGCTGTTGCAGTGGATATTATTTTATACTAATTTAAAAAAAAATTGTTTATTCTACATGACTTTAGAAATTTATAGTAATTCAAGATGAGACGCATTTAAAAGTCACATGAAACAAAAGAGGTAAACGCGTAATTTTGTTAATAGTAAAAGAATAAACAACGTCTTTCTGAAAAAGATACAACAGAATAAGATCGAATTAATCTATAATCCATGTAAAAAACGAGAAAAACAATTTATTTGAAGATTGAATTCATAAAGATGCATGAGTACTTCAATTGTGAACTTTTAAATTAAAGTTAATTTATCACTGATGATGCAAGGAAGTCTTTTACACAAAATAAATGAGACGATAAGAAAAGAGACCAAATATTCCGCAAAAAATACATAGTACTAGTGTTTAAATCACGATACACGAAGAAGTTAATTAATTTTTTCACTAACAATAGTTAAGAAGTCTTTATCATACGATTTTATTTATTATCATAAAATTATTATCCAAATTATGAACTTTTACAATAAGTTTTAAAGATCGCTTACTAAACGATTAAACTTTTAGGACTCCAGGAACGAATGTGATCCAGTAGCGGAAAATTTTGCTCCATATTTACTGTTTACTACCAAACTTCTTAAGAACTTCTTTACCGTAATGGAAAAATTATTTACAGATTTCCTTTTAAGAAAGAAAAACATTTAATAAATCGAGTAAGGTCGAGTGAATAAACGACATTATCATCATATCGTCACAAAATCATCTTACCATAAAACCATGCTGTAAGTTAAGCTTAGATTTTTATTCTAAGTTATCCAGTTATACATACCATTTTTTTTTTTTTCGATGACGCAGGGAAACTCTTTTTACGAGCCGTCTCACGGGCCTTGGTGGAGCCGGAGAGGATGTGTGAGACTCGGCCTGGGCAGGCCCCTACTCACTAAAATCACTGCGAAAGCCATCGGCCGCTATTTTGGTGCACCCCGGATCTGTCAGCAACAGGGCACGCAGTTATACATACCAAAATTACCGTACATTATTATATAATCACCATCTTTCACTTTAAAAACTAGTCGTAATAAAATCTGATTTGCAATAAACGTTACATATTTGAGATATTTATATAAAGCACGAGTCTAATGGACATACCTGGACTCGTCACGGTGAATATGTAGCCAACCTATGATTTTATACTTTAAATGCATACTTAAATATTTATAAATCATTGCTATCATCAAAAACCAAATATTATAATGGAAAAAATATGTACACATTTCGATTTTTCCCTTTTTATTCGATTTTAGAACAATAATCAGGTTTTTTACAATATTTATTTGTTTTAAGAATAATAAAGTAATTTTATTATGGCACTTTACTAAGTGGAATAAAATGTAATTACAGTGATGAAGTCAATTCGACTTTATCCCCCTTGTGGAGCTCATTTATTTTGTCACCTGTCATCAATTTACTTGTTAAGAGGTAAGAATAGCTGGATTCAGGCATTCAGTCATAATGTCTTTCATTTTACTTAAATAAATGAAGATATCACAAAATTAATAGTATTATTCAATGCTCTTATGTTTTTTATTCGACTTCAACATCAGCGTCTTCTAAATTCTCTTCGGTTCTAATAAATAATGTTGTTTCGCGATAACGCATTTCAGAAGTATCATTTGAATACAATTTTAAATACTTTATAATTCAAAGTTAAATAAATATTGTTTATTTGCACTTAGCTGCTGTAAAATTTTCACCATTCCCTTAAGTTTTTTATGCAGCAGTCTACACTTATTAAGACTAAATGTCTATATATATACATACGAATATTTATAGTATCTGGGCTTCTTACTCATTCATAAATTTATATATAAAATTTTGAAACATGAATTTTTATTTCAGTATATTCTTATATTTATATCCGCCTGCAAAGATGGCGACAAAGAAGGTGACAGCGTCTCATGATGAAGGCCTATTTACGGCTGTATCATAATTAAAACTACATGTTTTTAACAACCTTTAATATCTTTTGTCGGAGAGTGTTACGGTGGTAAGTATGAACGCGGAAAAATTATCAATCCGGATCTATTGATGAATTCGGAACACGTTTAGAATAAAAACCCCGATCAGAATCCAATGTAGCTAAATGCTCACATTTGTATTCATCCTTACTTGTGATGTGCTTGAATTTTTCACGTGAAGTTTAAGTATAGAAAAATTCTAAATAGAAATGAAAAATTGGTTAACCAGTAAAAGTTAAGAAATTATTTTCATTTATTGTAAATAACTTCAAACTAATCAAGTAGTAAAACTAATCTATTTCGATAAAACCCTCTCCTTGTGTTCGTGAGATATAATATGACAGATAATTTAATCACTCCTTTACAAGAGTTAACTTAAATATGCCACATACCCTCCATTTTAGTATTTTTAGTAAGTAAAACACATTTTTCTTAAGCACAATACGTCATGTGTCTGTGATACAGTCCTAAAAAACAACTCACAATAATGTTATTTTTCCTGAGTAAATTTGAAGAAGTTTTAAACAATATTTTAATGAAACATGAATTTTAAAGATAGCTTCAACTTTTAGCTGTTTATACTTTTATGCTTGTAAACGTCGTTAACCAACAGATTACAATTTTATTGGCTATTCTCGCACCAATTTTTAAACGCGTTTCTGGACAGAAATTGGCTACGATTTTGGTTGACTATGAACAATCAATGGTAAGAACAAGGCGTGTAGTCATGGCCCCGAAGTCTTTCATTAGATCGTCATCAACCATAAAGCGGTTGCAATATTTTATTTCTTTGCTTTTGACTAGCACTGAACCCACGACCCTCGCTCGTTTTTCTTTCTTAGTCCCTAATCTGGAAGTCAGTTTCTCCATTAAATTGTTGGCTGCTACTGTGGTAGTTATATATTTATAAATTCTGGAAGATTTAATTCTTTGATCGTTTCAGTTTCTATAGCCTTCTCGAGTTTTGGTCATTACTTCGACTTTTGGTCATGATAAAAGTTGAGCAATTAATAATTGTAAAATATCTATTCTATATTTTTGAACGTGGTAGAGCCTAGCTGTGGTCACTAATGCCCATCAAGTAGGCCGTCTGCTCGTTTGCCACCTTTTACATAAAAAAAAAGTATCATGGATATGGATGGAGATACAGCCTACCAATAAACGCATACACGGAGTCTAAGTAATAAGATCTCGTTTTACCCTTTTTAATAAACAAAGTATAAATATCTCAAACAAGACTAAAAGCTTTCAAACGAGTCACATATACGATAACATACGGTAAGTAAACATTTTAACTAGATTAAACAAATTAAAGAAGCGGTATAAATATATGAAACAAAATTCTACAAACAACGTATTTAAAATAAGCAAAAAAATAAGAAAGGTTTTATTACTGTAAAGTTTTATTTAATAAAAACCAAATAAAAGTGCAATAGACGGTGAGAGATTGATTAAAAGAAAAATATAGATACTCTCAGTGTTAAGTTGGCTTTGTATACTTTTACTAAACATACTACACAACTTTATTTTCATACAAAATTTAAACATATATGTGTGGTATTTATGGTTACGTGTATTTTAATCTGATTTACAAAACGAACGAATAGATTCGATTTAACTCAGAAGGAGGATGCACTGAAAAATAGTAATCGATGCAGGAACTAAAAATATTTCCTTTCCTCTTATCTAAATATGGTATTTGTGGTAGCGGATATAAGCATCTTGAATATAAACAGAATGAACCAAATCGATTTGAGTTGGAATGGGATACACTGAAAAATAGTAATCGCTGTACTTGATAAGAATATGTCTCAATCTCTTATCTTAATCGAGTAAGAAGTTACATTACAATTTACATTTCAAGTTTCAAATAAGATTTAAGTTTGTGCTACATTTAAATAGCATACACAATATGATTTTAACATAAGAACATTGTTATGTAGGTATAAAATTAAAATTTCATCTGCCAATGTGGAATAAAACTCTCATGGATACGTGGAAATTTTGAATTTACTATTAAAAAATCTGCTCGTCGTTGTCGCTGTCGCTGATTTGGAACCTGCTCGTGTTGAGGAATTTTTCAGTTTTTATGTTCTATTTAAATATTAATTTAGGCTATAACCTATTTTTAGTAAACATTTTGATTGTTTAAGAATATCGATAATTGTGGACTCATTAAACTAAACTTTCATATTTGAAGTTCTACATAAAACGCCGGGTCCTATTTAAGATATAGAGACTCATAATTCCCTACCACAAGTTTTTACCTGACAGCTTTTCCCAAAACATATAAATCATAATGCATAATAAAAAGAATTTATCATTCAGAATGATCTATAAATATATTATTTTTATTTAAGTCTTTAAAATCTTAAAAAAAATATATTCTTACGGACTCATTATTATGAGACTAATTTGAAATGTTGGACAGACAAGAGGTTGTAGGAAGTCATATTGTAAAGTTGTGAACGAGTATTAGAATTGTGAAGACTGGCGAATAAATAAGTCTCGAGTTTAAGATACTTCCGTGTGAGTCTATAGAGCCGATACAAGGAAGAATTTGTAATGTTAATTAAAGATCATGTCGTCTAAACTGTAATTATCTAGATTCCCCATAGATATTAGGAATCAGTTAAACAAGTTTGTTTAATGATCACACGTCAACAGCTAATTCATTATGTTAACGAGACACTGCGGACGGCAGTGATGGATTACTCTTTCCTTTATAAATATGGGAACAAGGAGAATGGCAAAAAATGCCTTATAATATATTAAAATCTTGAGCACGCCGATATAACAATAGATATATTATGAAAATTACATTTTTAAATAAGAATATATATATATATTTTGTTAATAACTAATCATCTTTTTGTATGATACTTTTTTACAATACAACGCTTCTTTAATTGTAGAGAACGTGGTTAGGTTAGTTAATTTTCTTGAGGGCTATTATTACGGTTTAAAATGAAGTCCGGATGTATGATCGTGTTTCACAAGTGGGTTAACCGATCTCAACATGTTATTAGATGCGAGCATGGAACTTTAACAACTGTATTATGTACATAAATATTAGAAACCTTAATAATTAAAATTTTTAATAAAAGCTCTAATTTCATTTAGCATATATGTATTATTATAAAAAAAGAAACTAAAATGACGTAATAAAATAAGGACATATTTTAGGAAGTTTAAATATACTTCAACTAAATGGCAGTAAAAGAGGGAAATTCATAAATAACACAACTTTGTAAGACAACACTTCAAAAAGGTTATAAATAAAATTATGTAGAATCACATTGATAAAACATAATAATATGTGTAAGGTGTAATTTTCTTTGCATTCGATTTTTGAATTTTGAATATAGAATTAACAATATTAGTTTTTCATTTACAGTCATCATTCGTGTTTTAGATGTAACATTTCATATAAAGCTCTTAATCTACTTTGGCTTAACCGGTATCTTATCCATCAGGTTTAAGCGGAACGTAATTAGGCTTATTAATATTAGTTCCTAATCTATTACAATAGCTTGAGTGTAGTAGTGTATAGAGTTCAAAATATCTTAGAACAATAGAACCTATGGGATTCTGCCAGAACTACTATATGAAACAACAGCTTTACTTGTATAATTTTTATTTATTACGTAGTATAAAGATATTTTCATAAGGGTAAAAATTGTCCAGTTACAAACCAGATTAATAAGCAATGTTATTTTATTTGGCATTGAATCACAACAAAAATTGAGACTATAAAACTTCAACCATATAAAAATTATTCAGCATTAACTTTAGAATTTTCATTAGTAACTATGGTTCTTATGCGAACACGGCATGCATAAACGGAATATATATAACGTATCAGAGGGACGTTATAGCAACTGAAGTGTTGACGTAAAACAGGAACAAGGCAATTAACTCGATCGCTACCCTATTAAAGGTTATGCCTATAATAAGAGCGCTTCAATCGATTATACCGGCAATTTTGTATACGGTTTTATGAACATTGAATATTATAGTGTAACACATTATGTCTCCGATAAATTACTTGAACCGTCCATTAGAAATGTGTTAATGAGGAAGTATACTAAAATTTTATTTGTGTTTAATTGTTCGTCGAACGCTGTTTGAGAGGTCCACATAATGTAAGAGAATAATAAAACATTTGTTCATACTGGGTAATTTATTGGGAAGTTGACGTTTTATTCTCACATAACGTATATAAAAAATAGAATGAAAAAACACGATTATTACGAAGTTATTTTATTAGGAGCCACTTTTTGTACAATCAAGGATCAAAATAAGATAATTTATGGTACAATTCCAAGTTACTTTACACGCGTAAACACACAAATACGTCTAAGTCTCCAGTTTGACATTTTCAATATCTTTATGTAATAGACTATGTTCTGTCAGTGCTTTCTTTTCATGAAAAGAACGTTCACAGTGTTCACACTTATGAGCCCGTATCCCTGTATGCACACTTTTGTGTCGTTTCAACTGTTTTCCAGTTGGAAAACCTTTCCCGCAATCTAGACATTTGTGGGGCATAAAGCCAGTGTGGATCCTCATATGCAAGTTCAATTGCCCCTTCGCTTTGTACTTGGATCCGCAAACTTCACAAGTGTAGGGCCGCTCTCCAGTGTGCCAAAACATATGCTTTTTCAATATATTTTCAGTTAAAAATCTTTTAGAGCAGACTTCACACACAAATAACTTATCTTTGACAATTTTTTTCAAATGTAAGTTCAGTTTAATATGACTTTTGTAGGTTCTCTTGCAATGGCTGCATTCCACAGGAGCATTTGGGAAGTGCATATTTGCAATGTGTTCCTGGATGAAAATGTTACATATATATAGGTTTATGATGACATATATAAAGAAGACATAATGATCCAAAAAATGGGAATACAATTTACACAAATACATTTAAATAAATCTTAAACTGCTTATTAAAAATTTGTAATTTTAAATATGTGAATGCCATATGCGATGTTTGGTTGGATATTTTTCTGAGAAAACTTCTTGAAATACAAAACTTCCAAAGTTTAGTTCCAACCCGTTGTACAATACATCTCAATAACGGGTCAATGTTAGCAACGATATTCAGTATAAAACTTAGGTTATGAATAAGTTTCTGGACACAATATATACAACCAATTTGATAATATACTTAAAAATAGAATGTTGAATATTTCTACTCACTTTCAAAGCGGACATTCTTTTAAAATCTTTTCCACATATTTCACAAACGAACTGTCTCACATTGGAATGATCAATAAGATGTGATTTGATTTCATGTCGGTACAAAAATCTGTGAGCAAGATAATTGAGGGTGACGTTATAAAGTAGGTCACGAACTTTTAGAATTATTTAGATACCTATATCGACCTATTTGGATTGAGGGTGCTATTTGCGTTGGTGACGTTTTTAGGAGGAAAGCAACGAACAACACGAGTAATTGAATTTAAATGTGATCATGCGAAGCCTAGAGTTTTATAGAATTAAAATGTTTTCCTGAAATATTCTGTTATTTTGAAATCTACATACATTTTTAATTTGATAGTAGCAGTGATCTGTTGAATTTGTTTTATCTTTCATTTAATCCACTATAACTAATAAAAAGTCGTAAGTAGATATCTTTTACACAAGAACTTTTCAGGAACTTATCACAAAATAAGTACATGCCTATAATTATAATTTGCGTACATACTAATAGCTGTACTGGTGTTGTCGATTGACAACAACAAAAAAAAAAGTCACTACAAGTCTTTTATCGCCAAATAATCAAAAGCGCAGTTTCATGACCTGATATATCATATATTAAAAGATTTATTGTACGAGGTAGTTTTATCACCCTGTATACCTGTATGAATCGTGTGTGCTGTCCGTGAAGTATTTTTAGAATTAAAAAAAAGTTAAGCTAATCAATTAAATACGAGTTTCCATTTTTATGAAATAAAAATGGAAGTAAAAAAAAAAGTAAATGTGAACATTTGTCATAGGAGTTCAATTGGGCTGTTATCTTAACTCGATAATCGGGTCATACGTGAGAATATTCGAAGGAGACAAATATAAATCTTATGGCAAGATTTATACGTACATTTCCGCTCCATCTTTTGAAAATAAAAAAAAATCAGTTATGGTAAGAAATATCACATAGAATTAAATTCATGACAAGCGTGATATACATTGGCCCCTCCCGTTTATTTCGGACGAAATGAAATCACACGCTTAAGAAAGAAAGGCCGATTTTTGGGGCTTGCTTTGTAAGGTCTAATTTGGATGTCCAAAAATATATTTTTCATATAAAAAGGAAATCACGTGTTTACATTGTATGAGATAAAAAATTATTGCAAAATGTTGGTCCCTTTGATATAAAAATATTAATCAACGAAATTATCTCGGGTTTCATTCATATCCTGTTATATTGTTGATAAGTTAATTGAAATACAAGTTTTATGGTTGGCTACTGAACCCTGTGTACCTATATTACACGTCAGAGAACTTAAAAGAGCATAATTTTAAATGTAACAAAAAGCAATCCGTTTATTTTCTTTGAAGAGTACGCTTGTAATAGATAATCATACTTTGGCTTAATATCAAAAATTATTTATAGATTATATTTTTGAACCATAGATATATAAATATTTTTCTTGCAAATGAATATGAATATAGATATAAATATATAAATATAAATATAGATAATGTCTTTCACGTCCCTCTTTTGATTTTGAATATTTTTTTTTATTTATGAAAACAAATAAGTAGCTTTCTTTGTACAAATATTATAGTGAGGAAATCCCGGAGATTTTTGTAACATAAGCTTATTTTAATAGACATAAACGATAAGTAATGGAAGGTAATAAGCCGAAATAATCTTTATGGCGGGGAAAATAAGACTAAAATTGGTATATAGTGTGTAATATTTAAAGCCTGTCAAAACCAGAGTAGCGATAAAGAATGAGTTAGTTATTTCCCCGCCAGACGTGGGCTGGTGTAACCTGAATCTGGCGCAAAGCCTGGATAAATTGCTATTTCAGAACATATACTTTAGGATCATTTCTTTAAGTCACACAAATATTTAATACAGAACACGTGTAGTAAAATATATTCCTCATATTAAATACTTTTGATTATTCAAGATTAATATAGCATCAAAATCAAATAAAAATTAAGAACATGTGACGAAAAATGTAGTTTCTGATAATTTTTACCTTTATGCTGTCCGTGACCTATATTAGACATCTTCGTATTGCCAACTTGAAAAGGAATTATTATATATAGGATATAAAACTATTTTATTACCGCGTAACTGGAACCTTTCACATATGGTGATTTCGATTGAAGTGTATTGTCAGAAGACTTATATATGAACATAGTGTAAGCTATAGTAGGATATCAATAACTGAAATTTCGACCTGCGTTTTATCTGCTACAAAACATTGCTTTAACATGCATGAGAAAATGTGAGCGAAAATGTACATACATCATATCGATCTTTCAAATTTTCTCTTATAGTTAATACACATGCGGTGAATCCTATCACATGAGTTTTTTTTTTTTGCATATATTCATTCTATGCATACTCAATAGATTTAAAATCACCTTTGTATTTTCAAGTTTGCACATTGGAGAACGCAATGAAAATATCTTCTTCCATATTAAATACGTTTAAAAAAGTTTGGGGATCATAATGACTGGTCCACTCGTAAACAAAGTTGGAACTATTTAATTAATTACATTTAATTAAATCTCGATGTCACCAACTTACTTCTTTCCGCAAATATCGCAAATGAACAGACTGTTTTCTTCATTATGCAGCCGTACGTGCTTCTTCCAAGTTTTGAATTTAGCGAAAGTTTTACTGCAAATGGAACATAAACCTCCTGTTTTGTGCAAATGTACAGATCTAAAATGGAACTGGAGAGACAATATGGACGCCTTCTTTTTATTGCAAGCATGACAATATAATTTGGTTTTCTTGCAGTGTATATGTCTGAAACAATAACTACAGATTTAGTTCCAAACTAGCAGTTGTACATACACATTCACATATTATGCTCTATAAAGTATAGACATGTGGGTATTCCAATTACAGGTGTACTGTGAACTGTACTTCAAACTAGACTGTTATACAATACTGATAAATAGTACTAAAGGAAATCAAAATAAATTAACAAGGCTATACGTAAAGGTAAAAAAATTTGTTTAGATATATAAGTTTTTCTCTAATATTTACAGTCGAGTAAAATGATTAAACTTTAGCATGACAATAGAATAACAATCTAAAAAAAAAACTAAAAATAACAAAATACGTATAATTTACGGTACTTAAGGTTACATTAAAGCTACCAGAAGTATAGCTACAATTCAACCAAAAAAAAAATTATAATGTGATCTGGGCCAGTACCACAATATTTGTCATCCGTTGTCAACAATGGATAAAGTGACGGTAGACCTTTCAATGTCGGGTATGTCGAAATATCTTTCACCATAACAGCGCTAACATTCCCATTTCATATTGGACTTTTATAAAGCTCATCAATAAAGTAGGGCAAAGACTGAAAAAATTACCACATTTGGTGCCTGTGTGCAAAGACAGATTCTTAATCAGATTAAAAATAAGTTCCTAAATTAACCTCAATTTTATGTCTTGCGTTCATATGTCCCAAGCCTGCGTAACCACCTGTGTAGTCAGTCGCCTATTCAAGTGCAGTGACAACAATGAGTGTTGGTTGGTATAAATAGAGGCGAGGGTACAGATAGAAAACATTCCCGCTCTAGCCATTGCAGGGATCGAGCCTCATCAAAATAAAGGATTCCACAAACAGTGTACAACGTTATTTTCAATAGCCTGAGAGCCTGACAATAGTCAAGAACATAGGCATATGCGACATCAGTAGTGCTGACGTCACTTTCTTAAAAACAATAAAGTGATTTGAAATCCGACATTTTTGTATTGAGTACAACATCTATTTGTCAGAAATTATGTAGGCGAGCAGAATGTCCGTTGTTGAATCTTATACAATCTCATTAATATTGAAGCGATACTCTACCCTGAGTCTTTTTATATAACAGGGCCAAACGAGCAAATGGGTCACCAGATTGAAAGAAACATGCCGTCACCTATGGACATTTGAGAATAAGAAGACTAACAAGAGTTTTGCGGCCTTTAAAGAAAAGTCTATTTTGTTTTCCGTAAGCGAGTACGCTTACATACTTTGAAAAACATATGTAACACGTATGTTTAGTCTTTTGTCTAAGTTTTTTTCATATATTGTGTGTATAGGAGTATCTTCCACCAATATCGTGTAAAATGAAATGGAATGTCCACACAATTTGTAAATGTCTCATGCTTCAACAAACGCGAACATTCATTACCAACATTTTAATGACAAATTATATATATAGAAATATTTGACTACTTTGAAATAATTTACAAATAAATTAACAGGGACAAAACCGAAGTTTACATTTCATTTTTAAAAAACAAGAAAATGCGTAAGGAAGCAAAGAATAATGAAAGAGTATAAGAAGAATAGTTTTGTACAGCTAAATATATTGGTGTTAATCCCATATAGGTAATTTAGTTACGAATAATAGACTCCATACAAATAAACAAGTATAAATATCCGTAGGTCTCAATTAGTGAGAATGGATATACTTCCAGAAATGCCAGATTCTTCGACAAGAAACGAAACCACTATTAAATTTCAGTATATTCTTAGATTTAGGAGACCAGCACTCTGTATTATGTATTACTATTTAAGGGACTTTAAATTTATGTCTATGAAGTGAAAAATGTTTGGTATTAAGTAAATTTATAAATTACGTACTTCGATTACCATGAGAGAATGATCTATGAAATATGTAAAAAACAGAAAAGTCAGCTGTAGCGGTTTTTCAAAACGGGAACTATACGGAAATATACTAGTCTTCGCCACTTTTATTTTAGTTTATACTAAAATAGAAAGTGGTAACGATCCCGCTAACTTGGAACCAATACCAAAATATTCCATTTGATTTGTAAAGTAAATGACAGAGAATAGGTGAAAATTTCGACACTTGATTCGCGATTTTATGTTTTATTTGGTTAACAATAAAGTTAGGTTTATGATTAGTTCCACCAAGAAGTAAATGACATTTTTGTCATATTAATGAAAATTGAAATATGTCATGAATTAAACTAATATTTTCGTATTACTACACTACAAGACCAACTGACAGACATTCACATCTCGTCCGCCCGTGATCACGGTTGCTGCAAAGTAACCGAAACGTCGGGAGTATGTAGTTTTAAAATAACGAAATAACCCGCAGTAATCCTAAAATACTATTTTTATTTAAATGAATACTCGCGAAAGTTTTAGATCTCATTATATATCATGAAAATTAAAGTTTCTCATATCTGCTCTACAAAGCTATTGTACAGTAAATATGAGAAGTACCTGAAGTTTCTGAACCGTAATACTAGAACATTTATCAGAATGCACTCCATATCAACATATTTCTGTATATTCCGAGTGTTTCGTAGAATTCTCGAAGCAACCAGGTTTAGATCTATAGTTGGATTTAGTGTATCCAAGCGTATATCGATATCGAGACCTAGTATCGTAGATAGATTGAACTTGTCATTAGACAATATAACTTATCAATTATACAATTAAATTGTTTCCGATTATGTTTTATTAAGACGTTTTGTTTCCTTGGAGTTTTGTCAGTATTAAAATGTCAATAAGGAGGATTTGAATACTGTATTTTTAACCAATTTCAAAAAAGGAGGAGGTTATCTATTTTTTTTTTGTTACCTAACAACTTTCGACTTGAAAAGGTTATTAGATGTTACGAAATTGCTGATATTTAGTAAGGTATATATAAGTACGAAAGTAAATAAAAATAGTGTATATTTATCTATATTACGTATTTAGATGATTGTACAGATATTTATATCATTAGATAGGGTAGGTTTGCAAGTAGTATTTAAGTCTAAAATTATTTTTGCTTCTTAATAGCTACGTTCCTATATTGTTTTTTTGCAATCAGTTCTTTTTAATTAAGAGTATTTTGTATCGAGTCACTCGTGTTTATTTGCTATATTCGGTTCACACAACATACATAATGACTTTATTCGGTTCATTGAACTTTTAATTTAAAACAATTAATTTGAATATATATGCAAAACATCCTGTTGTCGGAAATTTTTGTATTTTCAATCATGGACATTTAAAATTTAAAACCTTCTAATTTGAATATTTGTTACTTATATGGAATACTTTTTATACTTACGCATTTTCATTGTTTTATTTTAATGTGGCAATTATAATATTAAAAAAGTTATACATTTGAAAATGAAAAAATAAAATAAAAAAACAAAGATAAAAAAAAGATTAATTAGATGAAATGCTACCATTTTCCAAAATTAATAATTTAATAAACTATATTTACACTTATATATAAATATTAGGAACTCCATAAAACTCTGCTAATTTAAATAAAAATACAGATGATAATCTACAGTCACCGATTTAAATATTAATAAGTTCAAACAATTTTTTTTTACAGACGTTGGGCTAGTAATAATAAGCTATTCGATATAACAAAGGTTGTTGCTGTGTAAGAAAATATCATAAAAAAAAGGATTTATTCAAAACATTTATTTTACAGAACTTACCCGCAAAGACTATTTAAATTTGCACAGCTTCGCTCTAAAAGATTTGCTTTATAAATTAGTGTCAGAACAACCATGAGGTTCAATAAATTTACTGTCATTTTAACTAAGTTGAATGGAAGCATCGGTAATTTTATAAGGAAGCCATTCTTTTAGGTAATGGTGAAAGAGAATTGTGAAGAATAAAGTAAAAGTATAACTTGTGCTAGTTGCAGCGATGTCTAATGTTCAGCTACTTAAGTTTAAAATTAACGTATGCCTTAGACAAGCTAGGTACACAAATTCTAGAGTCGCAGCAGTTTGTTAAGCCATTCTCCCGTTAGATCACTAAGCTTAGTTTTAGTTGGTATCGTCACATACATACGGAGCGTTAAACGTTTCTAAGTCATAAATCTTAGCACATTAGAAGAATTTATATAATTAATATTGTGTTTTGCATGGAACCGGGAAAATTTTCATTTAATGAGATCGTAGACTTTCGCGAGTTTTCTTGTAAATGAAACTAATATTTTCGGATTACTACGCGTTAATTTTTTATTTTTTTTTTAACCACATACTCCCCACGTTTCGGTTACTTTGCAGCAACCGTGATCACGGACAGACGAGACATCTTGTAGTATTAGAATAAATAAATAAAATAACGCGTAGTAATTCGAAAATATTAGTTTAATTTAAACGCTTCATTTTTAATGTGCCTATATAAACTAGGATTAAGCTCAAAGCAAAAGTGTTTGGTCGACATAAATTTCTGTCTTAATAGACATAAAGTTCCTCCAACGTCTTAACTACCCAAAGAAAACAAAGATCCTTTAGAATGATGTAATAAAGAAAGGCTGAAATGGCGTTGAAATTGATTTTGCATTTGGTCGTTGTTATCGACACTAATAAGCTGCGACTTAACAGAAGTAAGACAGTTTGTATGACTTACTTCCAAAACAACTCTAAAAGCAAAAGGTAGGTTTTACCTGCAGATGTAAGTATTGCTTGATTTAATGCTGTAGGTATAACCTATAAAAATATCACTATCGACAGCGAGTCAGCCAAATGTGGCATGAACAAATAGAAGAAGGAAGAAAGGAAATGAGAAGAAATATTTGTTGTAATGGCGAGTAAGAGATATATAATATATCGCCCGTAGAACGCTGAATAAGAGACCACGGGAAACTCGAGTGGAATGGGAAGACTTCCTTCTTGAACGCACACAATGTGGTCTAACAGATAAGAAGACACGCAAGCAGCGTATCAAATCAGAGGAGATATTGAAAGACTGCCACAAAAGATCATGGACAGAAAGACAAAGACAAAGGCAACAACACTGAAAGTCTTTCTGAAGGCTTGCTAGGGTAATACTAAGTTTTTGCCCACGTAAGTCATTACTTCCTTTAACATAGTTGTAACTGTACCTACAGAAGACTAATCGGAATTGGGAAAGTTAACAGAACTTCGATTAATAGGTATTTGATTATATTGACTATACGCTGTGATGCTTTGGTTAGAAAAAAGAAAAAAGAAATTGGACCACAATCGAACGAAGTATACTAATTTGATCTGTATATCTTAATCAACTTTGTTTTTACGACATTAGCTAGTCGTTAATATGACATATTTTGATTTAAATTCTGAAATTGATATTTTTTATTCGTTTAAATGTAATTATATACATAGTGTTTGCAATTTAAAAAACACGCTGAAATTTCAAATTGAAGTTAAGTTCCAACTATTAAACACAAAAATAAAACGCAAAAATGACCAAAGTAACAAAAAATTTGTCCCAAAAATTAAATCTAATATTTTTTATTACTCCTACTGACCCACCTGTGTGTTATCATATCAGCAAAATCCCTGCCAGTGTAATTACATATTTTGCACAACAAGTCATTGTTATGCCAGTGTTCATCCAAATGACTTTTTATATCGGTCAAAGATGTTTGACATAAACCTAGAACAGTATCAGTATATATGACAGAATAGGATAGAATGATACATTTTAAATCATTGTTAGAAAAACCTTATTGAAAATAAAAACAACTGCTGTTCTAACAAATACATACCACAGTTCTGAGTTGATTCATCATCATCTCTTTTCACATTCTCTAGCGTGTCATCCTTATATTTATCTTTGTAACATACATTCCTTTTATGTGTGACTAACCATTTATTACTACCTACAAAAAATATAATGTATATATATAATAAAAAGTACTCATTTTGCATCAATTTATATATTAATAATCAATGTAATTTTAAGACTGAAGTCTGCTACCTAAGTCCTATTCGGGTAGGAGACCATTAAATTTGTTTTTTTTTATAATTTATAAAATAATTCACAATAAATTCTATGTGTAAGATAAAAATATATTAAATTAAACTTACTATACTCTTTATTACATTTAGTACAGAAGTATTTCTTTTTGTCTACACTGGAATGTTTCTCATTGTCCTTTGTGTTATTTCGGCTGTATGACTTAAAATCTTTAACAATTGTAGGAACTATGACAGATATGGAACCTTTGACTTTTGATTGCTTTATGCCATCAGCGACCAATTCATTATATACCTCCTCATTATAAGTGCCTTCACAATGTTTTGTTTCTTTCATTGCATTTGTAATGTTACATTCAATCTCATTATTATATTTCTAAACAGAAGAACAAATCACATAAATAGTATATTATTTCTTTTCTAAGTATATAGATATATTAAAGAAAATTATTATGTCCGTGATTTAAAAGATCAAAAGTTTTTTTTCAACTGCTTGTTGTTTTTAACATATGAATATTTATTGGACGAGAGACATTTTTAAAGTGACATGGAAACTCTCTATTATTTGTAAATCTGAATTTTATATCTTAAATGCTAGGGTTGCAATTTTTGTTGCACTAAAATATGTTTCTTGATTGCTGGAAATTTTTAATATTTTAATAAAGGTAACTAACTAAACTATTAGAAAATTATAAAAAATATTACGAGGAATAAGGATATACCGTGATATATTTTTCGTTAATATAATATTGTCTTTCATGAATTTTCCTTTCTTTTCTGTATATTCCAGATATTATTTTACTAAATTCACATTTACTGTATTGAGTCAAAAAAATGATTTGTTAAATATAGTAGTAGTTAGACTTCAACACTAATTAAATCTTTATATAATGAAATAAAATTTAAATACAAAGTACAGTATGAGAGAATCAACAACACGATGATCTGATATCTCAATTGTTTCAGCAAGTGGAACATTGTTCTGGAGTGTGCAAGTTCAAATCCTGCTTCTATTGATGAATTTTTCATACTATACTTTCTATTTGAAATACAGTTCGAGTATAATTTAACATTGCCTTTTATCTAAAAACATTATATCAATATAATAAAATAAACCACTATAATAACAATAACTTTCTTCATACATCGTAAACTTATTTCATACCAAATATACTATGATTTTGGTGTTCATCATTGCTTCATTCATATGAAACGTCCAAAGTGCACATATTAACAGATTGCTCGTAAACAAGCAAGTATTATTATGTAAACATGTTTTTATTAATTTGTTAAAAAAATAAATAGAAATATAGAGAAAAACGCAATATTAAAGACATAAAAATTAAATCAGTATCATGGAAATTGAATGTAAAAAAAATATTGCATACATTTGTCACTTAATAGATATAAAATAAGGAAAAACCTCATGCAGATCCTGATTTGCACAAGGAGTTATTAGTTACTTTGTTGTAGCGATTAAAATATTGATAATTAAAGTAAAACTTACATTAACAGATTTCCATAGCTCTTCAGATTCTATACACTTACGTTTAAACTTTGCAAATTTATCTATTTCTTCAACACATTTCTCGCATATTATTTTCGGCGCAAACGTAAGATCTACCTAAAAGAGCCAAAGATTTTAAATTGTATAACGAAAATAATATTGAGATCCTAATTTATTGAAATTATAAAACATACAGCGAAATCAACGCAGAATTCTAATACTTTAAGCATTTCTGAATTTTTGTCAAGTTTCACTCCTCCGACATTTGTGGTTAAACATATTCTACACGAATTACTTTTCATTTCTGTTGACATGTTTAATTAATAAATTAGAAATTTAAAAATATTTAATTATTTATTTTGTAAACACCGGACTTGAACTGCAATTATTAACTGTCATATTGACATTTGAAATTTGACTGCAACGGTAAAGATAAAAAATAGGATATTTAAACAATTAAACTAGGTTTATTCCTTTTATTATTTAATTAAATGATAACTACAAAATTATCAATTAACAAAAAAAATATCAGATTTGATAAAAATATGTCTATTATGATATTAATCTTTCTAAAGCATAGTAGCATAGGATAGTCTTGAAAAACAATGTTTTAAGGAAATATATACTTAATTTTAGACAAGGTTTTATTAAGATTCTTCTGTATACAGTACAATATAATATAATGACAAATAAACATTTTAAAAAATCTAAATTATTTTATCCCCTTGATTATAAAACTTGTGTCCGATATATAAAATTATATCTTTCTGTGTTCTCTCTCATAAATGAAATCGACTAAAAATTACTTATCTATCGATTAGGGATTTTTCCTAAATATAATTGCATTTTAAAATAGATCTAGAAATCTTTACAAGGACAAAATTGTTATTTTTCTAATCTATGTCTCGAATTAAAATTAAAGTATTTGTTCCTTAGTCTTTTGGATTGTTATAAGATTTGCAATTAAGTTTTCAAAAGTTTTTTGAGCTCCTAACTTTATTAACTAATTTTCTTGTTAGTATTACTAAGTACTTTACAAGACGCTTATATGAATACTTAATGAATTTTAAATAAGACCTAGATTTCACTTTGATCCTGAATTGGGAACTTAATTGTTACAGGTGCTACTATTAATAAAAATAAGATTCTTTCTGTTCTTTTGAAAATGTATAACTATTTATGATACATATTTTATAGATAAATTGGTGTAATAGAATAGCCCGATATTCTTACCAACTAAAAGATAAATCATATTTAAAATGCGTTGTAAGTTATACCTATTGGTATTTATAATTCTCAATGAATAGAGGAAATGATTGAATAATAGTGTTCATCTTTTCTATTAAAAACTTTAAATGATCCAAATAAAAAAAAATTGTTCCGATTTTTGTTACCATAAACAATGAAATTCTTCGGTAATTAATTTTTCATATGATGTACAAAGGGAAATAAAAAAAAAAATAGATACGTAGGCAGAAGTATTAATGTTATTATAAAAACATAATAACATGTTTTAAATAGTGGGAAATTTTGTACGAATTGAAAATTATAGATAATAAGTAAATTAAGTTTAAATCTAGAATTTTATGATATAAGCCATAAACAAACTATAAATATTCTTGCGCATGCTTGGGTATAGGTAGGTAGATTTTGGCTTAGAGTGGAACATTTATATTATAAATCATCCAGCATTTTCGACGACATGACGTTAATTTATATAATAAATTCGTGCTTCAGAAAACAGTAGCGATAAAAAGTCCCTCAAATTATAATGAATTAGATTTCGTTAAATTGTACTTTTTTATGATGCTTATGTTCTCTTTGTTGTGTTTTTTCTCAACACTTCTCCTTGGGCTATTAAAATACATTAATGTTATTTCATTGTATTGTGATTTTATAATTAATGCGAGTAAAATCTTAAGACACGGATATAAAACAGATAGTGCTGGAATTTATTAAAATCTAAATATCACTCGACCCTCTACATTTGGGTCTAGACCTGTAGGCCATTTCAATCTATCAGAGTTTTCAGTTCGCTGGTCTTATTCGAATTAATGCCCTAGGGAGGCGATAGAGAAAATGTTACTACCGTCCGATCTCCAACGTACAAATACGTATTTACAGAATGTAGAGTATTGTGACATTTTATATATACTCGTATGATGCTTATTTTCATGAAATTGTTTGGTAATATCTTTTTTGTTAAGACATTAACCGTTGTCCCACATGTTTCGATACTGTTGAAATCATTTATTAAAATATATCATTAAAAATATACCACATAGCCGATAGCTATGTATTTATAGACACAAAATTCTTTATAACAGTTTTATTTTATTTATAAAAACATGATATCTTAATTATACGCTGGGTATGATTAAAATTGTGCAATACGAGTATTTATTAAGTGATGCTTAAATATAGGCTAGCTTGATAAAAAAAAATACAAAATACTGTAATTTAAATAAAATAATAATTATTAAAATTTCTATTTAAAAACAAACATAATAAGAAACAAACATTACACTAATAAAAAGAATATAATTGGACATTTGATGTATTTTAGTACTTATTTCTTCAATAATCATGGAAGCTATTTATCCAGCAGCTCTAGCTCTTGAGATTTTACAATTTACTTGCTTCACGTACTTAATGAGCAAAATAAATTTAACTGAAAGCAAACAAATGCATTTTATATTTTTTGTTTTAATCACTACACTAAATGTAGGTATAACATAATGTTTAAATAGATGAATATTCAGAAGCATTGGAAAAATTTGCATGTAAGAATTTAGAAAGCGCGAGTATTACACAAATTAAACAAACTGCAATTAAATAAGTACAGATAGAATGAATATAGAATTTTATAATATATTTTTTTTATAAAATGTACTTAAATGTTATGGAACTTGAAAAGAAATTTATAGATGCTTTACCAGTCAATGAGTTAAGAACGATTAAGGAAATTTACTTTTAATTAAAATGCAATATTCCTCATTACGATAAACAATTCCAAAGCAATTCGAATCTGTATATTTCTATTCGAATAAATAATCGATAACTGAAAGCGATTATTGAAAAAAAAAATCGTCGTAAAAATTTTTTTTTGCTTAAAAAATT
This sequence comes from Danaus plexippus, assembly GCF_018135715.1. NCBI lineage: Eukaryota > Metazoa > Arthropoda > Insecta > Lepidoptera > Nymphalidae > Danaus > Danaus plexippus. The sequence goes on from NC_083538.1 coordinate 2,303,468, forward strand.
TTGTGCAACAAATAAGAAAAAAATTATTTGGAAATAATGCAACTTAGTGAAATCTCAGGCGTTAATTATAAAAATTACTCTTCAGAAAAAAAGTACCTCCAAGTAGTTAATAGTTGCGGTTGCAGGATTGACCTTTTTGCAGTGGTTAGTTTAAAAGTTAAGTTAAATAAGACAGTTCAACTTGGTTCAGTTAAATCTGCTCTTTTTAAATTTTTTTTTGTATTACTATGCTGTATCCAATCATTTTAATTTACTAACAAAATAAATTGAAATCGTATAATATTTTACACTTTGTTTTGCATGTTTCCAAATAAAACTAAACTATCAAATCTGAAAATTAATAAATTGGATTGTCATATATAAAAAAAAATATTTTTTTCTATATAACTTTCAAATCATTGTATCGCTTAACAACAATAGGTGTACTAAATTTAAGAAATATTTTTTTTTTGTATTATTAAATACGATACTAATTCTGATTTAGAATATTTAAATCTATGTAATATTTGTACTTAAGTAGATATAATATAAATATATATAGGTAGTAAATGATTTACACTTTCAAATCTATTTTTCCTCTTTTTCTTTTAGTTCCATAAGCGAAAATATCGCTAAAGTACGTAAAGCCTGTAATGGGATAACATATTAAATTTTATGCTATGACAGCAAATTCTAGAGATAAAAATGAGCGAATCCACCTGAAACGATCGTAAGATTTTCTTGCGCGTTTTACCTCAATTTATTCAATTTACTTAAAACGGCTTCTGAAGGTCTTACTTCCGCATATTAAGTTTTAAATGGCGACATATCGAATATTTTTTCTTCTACATTAATTCACCACGTTTTCTCTGGTTACTGTATTTAAAAATGTACTAAGTAGTCGTTGTCGAATACGCCATCTACTTACAATATTTAAAAAATAAACTTGAATTTGTAATTTTTTGTGACATGTAAATGTTTAAATTTTATTAAATATGTCGATAATATCTTCTTTCTCTTAGTTAATATTATTGTAATTAAAATGCATGTTATTCGTATTTTTTTTTAACTACAAGAACGATGTAAAAAATAAATGGTCGCAATATTGAAACATAACTCGTATTGTTTTCAGCAATGATTGATAATTTTAGTGGCATGAACGTAACAAGTAACATATTCAAAACTTTGCTTCTGTTTTCAATGTAGTAAAATATGAAAATTACTTTTATTTAGATTTAAATATGAAACGTCTTGAAAAATCAATGAAATGATTTTAGAATGAGACTATCGACTAAACTTATTAAAAATACGTGAGCCAAAATACATTGAATAGTCTTTATCTATCATAACATTATATTAATTGTAAATATTTGTGATGTCATAACCAATGCAGTAATGTTAAATAAATTATATAACAAAAACAGATGCTTACATAAATTTTCTCTCAGGGTTCAATATGTTATCTGGTACAGTGTTTGTGTTAGGAAAATTAGTCACTACAAGTCTCTCCGATGTGTGTGATGCTTTGACGTACTCATGTTTGACAAACTCAAATCTAATTTTACTTGATAAATAATAAATTACATTTCTTGTAAAAATTTTATAAATAGAAACCTTTTAGACGGATGTATTCCTATTCAATTTAAGCAATTATTTTAGTAATTAAAACTATTAAAAATAGTCCTCTTAAGAGATGTCCTACATAGAAAATTACAAAGGCGCACGTGTTCCGTGTTTCTTACGGGAGAAAATAGAATAAACAACTAAATTAATTAATTTATCGTTCATTAGAGGGTGGTCTTTACGTCATCTTGCTGGATGTGTCACCAAAAAATTATTATATTTCTAAGGTACATAGTGTTATGTTACAAATCTTCACTGCGTGCATAAAAATGATTAATCTACTAATGGTTTTAAATCAATTGCTTTGTAATCGAATTAAGGAAAGGAAGGTAAACGCTTCACACTTTAAAGTTGGGGCCATAAACATTAATGATTTCTTTTAGGTGATTTTTGTTGCTGTTTCTCTATCAAAAGTATTTTTATTTTCTGCAACTGTTGTGATTTATATTAATCGTAACTTAAAGGTATTTGGCAGATAAAAATAATAAAATAATTTCCATCACTTTCACAGCAAGCTCGAGTAAAACAAAAAGTTTATAGAGACGGGTCGATTTCTTTTTAATTATATTGAATTTTCCGTTATTGTTAATATTAAATTTGATTGACATTCTCATTACTTCAAATACGGCGGTGTCAAAACTTCGTAACGAACGGTTCAAACGATTAATAGGAGACGTTGAAATGACACACTTACAGCTTTGTAGTTCCGACCCGGTGGGTCCGGGGGTGTAGAATTATTATTTGGTTTATTTTTTATTTCAATCCGTTCGACATCTCTACTCCAGAGATTCATTCACAGCTCTCAATTAAAGTACAAACAATTTAGCCGGTGACCGTTTCTATTTACCGTTCCATATTCAGGCGTTTATTCTCTGTGGGCGGGCGTTCTCTTATAGATCGGAGAGCGTGCGATCAGTTTGTATCGGAGTAGCGACGCGCGCGGACGTTCCGTACTCTCACCCTTAATAAAACGAGACACACATAGACAAGTTACAGAGTAGAGCAGGACAACAGGCAGTTTTCAACAGGTCGTTATTGTTCCACTAAATGGTGATATCGTGTAATAATTCACTTCAGCTCTTTATTTTATAGCTCATCCAAAGTTTTCACTTTTTTTTTTGTAAATAATGTTAGTATTTTTTTAGTAGTAAGCCTTTTTATTGGGTGACTGCTTGCTGTTTGTGCATGTGTTTCTGAGTACACTTCGCCTTTATGATCGATATACCTCTGTGATGTAAAGTTTAAAAAAATATTTTGCGCTTGGATCCATTGTTGTTTCACAATTTTCTTTCATAATACATCATACGAAGTGTGTAGGAAGTAAACATTTTATTTTGAAATACTATTTATGTATTTATAAACCTAAATTTAAATATTTTTTAAATCATCTGAATATCATTCAATCAGCCTTTTTAAAAATACAGAATATACAATTCTGACAAAGAATAAAATAAATTTCCTTTAAATGCACTTAATTTTGAAATGTTAAAAATCATGTTAATCGTATCCAATAATATATATAATCATGATTTTATAGTAGTAGAAGTATTTTAACCTTTAGATACTAGTATAATAATATTTTAAGATAAGATATTGAATACGTTAATATTAATTACTAGTAAAGATAATTAACTTAACAAGAAATACAATTATATTATTAGTAAGTAAATTTGTACGTATAAGAATTCCATTAGACATTTATATTAAAATCGACCTCCTTTACTTACTTTTTTTTGTTTAATATTTCGCTATGTTAGTAGTTTTTTATAAGTCATTATCTTAAATTGTCGATGTAATGTGTGTCGAGATATAAATTAGTCAGTGGGTTTTGTCATGTCCATCGGTCAGTGGATCTGTGATAGTGACAGGCTGGTCATATCATACTGTCAGACGTAGCCCAACCCAATTATTAATTAGAATGTGTTGATTGCTAACAGACAACCAAGGCATAATTAACTAAAATAATACAATATTTTCAGATATTACCTTTTATTGATCATTTATGTAACTCGATGACTTAACAGCAATCGAGTTAACAGAAAGATGAGATAAAAAAGAAAATTATAGTTATTTACAATCCATTGAAATAACGTTTTCATAAAGGCACTTTATACCATTTTTTACTTCTTCGATCTTACGCTTACATGTTTTCTTTCTTTTTTTTATCTTTTGTCCTCCTAATTCAAGATGTTCTAATTCTATTGTGATGTTCTAATGTTAGAAATTCTAAGTTTCAACTTGAAGCTACTTTATGAAACTTATAATTTATGTTCATTATTTTCTTAATATTAACTAAAAACTTAATTTCTTCTGAAATGGCGAATGTCATTGAAAAAAATTGTCGGTGAAGGCTATAGGATCAGTACAATATCTGGGAAAGTCTCTTTATTTTGTGTTAAAAGTTATATAAGTGAAAAGGGCGTGAATTCAGATCTACAAGAACAAAACCTAAAAAAACACAATAAAATAGTGATTTTTTTTGCGATTAACTAGCCATCGATTTTTTAAATGTTCCACTAACACGTTTTGTTTCCTTTTATATAAAGTATTATTTACCAGCCTTTTCACTAACAAAAATATGTACGATTTTATTTATGTGAAATCTACGCGAATTCTACTGATTTTTCCGAATATATTTATATGGGGACGGAAATAAAAAAAAATACTCTTTATATCTAGTGCACGTTCAAATAATCAGAATAACTATGGGGTTGAGTTTTATACCAGATTATACATATTTTGATACAGTAACAAATTACTGGAACGGCTGATCATAATATTTTAAACAAATTTAGTAGAAAAGATTTCAAACATTTTTTTTTTAAAGAAATTAAAATGAATATGATATACAGTTTCATACTTTCTAATCTGCAACTGATATTATAATTGAATAAATAGAAAATAATATTATGGAATGTTTGGGTGACTGAGTTAATTATATAAGGTGGCAACCGGAGGTTCCAGGAAAACTACGAAACATACTTATATGTATATTATAATAAAAATTACATATTAAAACTTATAACCTATACCTAAGACTACATGATTGCCCCGATGTTAGGATAGCAATCCCATTCCATAGCTTGTGTGGTATCAGGAATCTTCTGGTTCACACGGCTTGGTGTTCGTTCCGCGGAGTCAGCGGCGTCACTCGTTATATTATATTTTATCCATACAACGATGTTGCCCCGGCGATGTTCATTTATTTTATAATATGTAGCGCGTACGTAACAAGTCGTTCACATGTGAATGTATTTCTATTACGATCCTAAGAACTATTGTTGGGTTTTCTGGCTCCGCATTAAATTATTTTTATTGCTCCTGAGTTTCTGGAAACATTGTTATAACTAGTGGGAACTCTAATAAGTCTCCATATGGAGTGATATTTTATATAGCTGGCTTATCTGACTATAGGTGTAGAGTGGCACATGGAAGTGTTTCAATGTAATCCGACTTGGTACCCGAGCATTCAATTTCCGAGCACAAATTGTAGTTTACTGATGCAAAGTGTTTTCAGGATTTATTTTTCAGCCTATCTACAGCGACTGCTTCTTTAAGATTTGTCCTTACATTGCCAAGACCTTTTATTACTACATGCCTATTTATAACCATAATTTTGTATTAACTTTTTATGCCCCTCCTTATTTTATAAAAAAAAATGTTCCCAGTTTTATTTTACTAAAATGGTTATACACAAACTTTATTAAAACGAAACTTTTATATCTGGAAGGCAGGAAATATAAAAATCGATATGTAAATTAGAAGTACATGTTAATTTTTTAGTCCTTTACATTTTACATTGGCGTCACTGAAAAAGAAACATCCAAATGGCTAAAGTAAAATGAAAATAAAGAATATTTTGTTACCAAGAGATTCCAAATATAATAAAAAAATAAAATCGGAATGATAAAATATTCTTGTTTTCATATGCAAGTTTCAGATACTAATAAAAGCGTAATTAAAACGCATTCTTGTAAAGTTGTAACAGCTTTTCTTAAGACATGAAAGCAATCAAAGTTTTATCAGCGTCGAGACTAGAAAAGAATTGTTTTGAGGATGGTTAATTGAATATAAACTTTAGATATTTCTTTTCATATATTACTTATGATATTTTTGTTTAATTGTATATTTATACTAAAAAATGTCCATCATACTACGTTTGTTTGGTTTTAGGTTTTTTTATTTCTCTTTATAAAATAAATAACAGCTGTATTTTATAAGGTTTATTATTTTGTGAGGGTTTAATAAAAAAAGGGAAGACGTACATAAAGATATTTATATTTGTTTTGAGTCACGGAGATAAAATAAAAATCATTACTTCTTATACATTTCCAAGAATGAAATTATTATTGAATATAATATTGGCACTGACTATTATTGGCCCCAAAATATGTATTCTTAAATATATTCAACGTTATATTTAACATTAAATAATAGAAAACTGGAAAGAAATTTCCATAATACATTAGCTTAATTGAGGCAGCGGTTCGGATAGGCAATCATTATAAACTATTATTGTCCACTCCCTACAAAAACGTTGTTTTTGTTCAATATCGATATTTTAAAGAGGTCCTAGTATTATTTAATCTAAGCCACGACGTAAACTACTTACAAAATTGAAGTTATTACAAATGGCCAATATAAGTGATTTACGAAAACACTTGTATGTGATCTTGGCATTTATGTGATATTATTGATGTAGGTAGGACAAGTTTAATAATAGTAATAGGTTAACTGTTCAGCTTTGATTTCTTTGGACATTAAGTGTCACAAAGTAAATTTGTATTTTAAATATGCTTTTTAGCTTTCGCTATTAGTGAGTATTCTACTTTGAGTGTTTTAATTTGTAGAACTTTTGTTGATTACATTATCTTATAATGTAATGTAAATAATTGTTTTGGATACCTGCAAAGTTTAATGTATATATATATATATATTATATATAAATATATTATATATATAATGGAGTAGATTAGTTTGTTTATAGACGAATTATGTTAATCAAAACTGTCACGCTTTAGTTAATTTTAATATTCGGAATAGATATTAAATAATAAGATTTAAACAATTTTAACAGCTTTTATGAACTGATATCCTCAAGGGAAATTGGATTGGACAGGAGTAATAGGGTCAATCCATTTTAAAATAATTACAAACGCAATAAGGGCCCATTTTCATTGGTCGATAAGGCCCGCATTCGGGGTGCGGGAGATTTCTGTAACGCATGCCATAGGGCCAGCAAAGAGTTTATCGTTTTCACTGGTCGTCAGAGCCCGCATACGGGGTGCGGGTGATTTCTATAACGTATGCGAATTCCGTTATTCCGGAATGCGGATATCACCCGCACACGTTTAATCGACCGAGTTATCGACCAGTGGATTTCATTGGTTGTTAGCTCGCATGCGGGTACTCCCCGCAATCGGGCTAACTACCGACTTATCGACCAATGAAAATGCGCCTTAAGTATAATGTCAGACAAAAAAATATTCAATAACTTATCCATTCGTTTCTTTGGCTTTGCTTTGATCCTCAAAGTCTAATACATAATATATCATCTGTGACTTGAGGTCCTTAAAATCTAATACTAAATCTGTCATCTAGTATTTTTAAACCAAACATAAATAAACCTGATTGATTATATAATAATAAAATTTGAGTCTATTGAATTAACGGAAGATGAACATATTTTGCTTATTCTGATTTCGACTTTGGTTACCAAGAGCTCGTAATTATTAGGAAAGTTCACAATTTTTACTAAATATAAGAATAATTTAAAGGTCTCCGAAACAGAAAAAGAAAACTTAACGATTTACAATTTAAAAAATAAACCATTCATATTCCAGCGTTTATTTATAATTTATACAATGAAGTTCAATATAAATTAACACCCAGATCAATATAAGAAGTAAATTAATAAAACCTCTAAAACTACGCTGGAGTAAGTTTACAAATAAATAATGGCTTTGTGGTGTATTTAATGGGTACTTTTTGGAGACAATATATTTTCATTGTATATAAAATAATATTTCTTTTTTATAATGAAATACTCGTGTATCAAATACCAGCTTAGGAAATATTATGATTAAGAAAATGTTAATAAAAACCAACGTTAACTGTACTGAAGTAAAAAAAGAAATTACAAAATCAAGTATAATATGACTGGGGATATGATAGTATTTATTATTATGTTTACTGGATTAAAAAAGAGTATTCTTAGCGATTTTTTTTAATGTACAGAAGATTTTTTTTATGCTTGTATATACCATACTCTCGATAAGTGATTGATGTAAGAGGAAAGAAGGAGGAAAAGCTTGGAGTGGAATATAAGAAGGGAATTCGCACTCCTAACATATAAAAAAAATAATTGTGCTTGAGTCCCTCCCTGAAAAAGTTAAACTTCGTAATATTGTAATGAAAACCGGAAAGGGTAGAAATTGACTTTTAAGGAATTTCTAGTGTTTCTTTAAGACAAACTTTATTAATATTACTTACAACTCACCATTAATGGCCCGCTTGTGTTCGAGCGACACGCATTCCCTCTCACTCAGTCTCTTTTTATACCCCCTCCAACTCAAAGGAGCGTCAAAAGTTTTGCGCAACCTGGTTGAAAGTCGCATAAGAAGTTTTACTACAACATTTTTTTAAATTTTATGCTATTAAGAATGAATAGTGTGACAATGACAAGAAAATTATAGAAACCTTAAAGTAATCTCGGTTTTATATTTTTTTAACGATTGTAATTTTAAGTTACCGTACTTATTATAAGTGTATCATAGGTAAGATAATAAACAGTAGATGATTTTCAAGTTTTTCGTTATATAACCTTAAACTTTCTCTGGAATTGTATTTATAAAGTAACCTCAAGCTGGTTTCTGACCTGAAGGAGCTGTTTCACACGACTTAAATAACAAAAGCCTGGCGTGAATATGTCATAATTTTTTTCTGACTATTAAATTTCATTCATTCAGAACATCTAGTGTGCTACTGCTGCTTTTTAATTTTATAACGCCGGAATTTACCAATAACAAAACACAATACCCATAAAGTGGAAAAAAATATTTGTTCTTATTTTAAGTCTTCAATTCATCACTTGCTTTATTCGTATAACATTTTTCTTTATTATCATAACCTGTGATATGTATATTGAAAATTTTAAATAATTTTCATCGATCACAGACACTCGTGTTACCTATAATTAGCTTTGCTAATTATACCTAAATTAGTTTAAAATGAAAACATGTTGGATTAGTAATTATAACTGTTATATAAAGTTTTAATTTTAACATAAACGATTTCAGCATCAATATAATATTATGTTAATTAATAATAATTATAAATTATATAATTTACAAATATTTATTTATTTTTTAACTTATTTTGAAGCTGGCAATATTTATTTGTGCGTGTTTTCTTGTCTATATTAACATAGTATTCGTACATCATCATCAATATACATATTATAAAACAAAATCCCTCACCGCGTCTGTCTGTCCGTCTGTTTGCGATAAACGGAAAAACTACTGCACCAATTGTCAAATTGTTTTCACCCCTCGAAAGCGTGATTCTCGAGAAAGGTTTTAGTATATCATTTGTGAATTTTTTGTATTTACTTGTGTGTACATTAACGATATTTGTTGAAGATGTCGAGAAAATATGAGCCTTCTGAGAGCTTTAAGCGAAAACGCTGCCTAAAGTATTTGAGATATAACAAAATTATATATGGTGGAATTGTGTATCTTATATAGGTCTACAGAAAAGGCCTCGGTGGAATATGTCTTAAAAATAGCATACTATATCCATTTTACAACTTTTAAAAATTAGCATTAATAATGAAAGCATTTATTGGAAAGCTATTTACATAAATACGGTATTTAGTTTTATCAAAATAAATTTTTAAATCATTTAAATTGGGCCTACCATTTGAAAGTTATCATAAAATATGTTTAATAATTCTCAAAATTAAATAGGTTATTTTCTATTTTTTCAAGAGCCCATGTGAAACCGGGACTGGTACCTAGTATACTGGTACATATATATACATATATATATGATACTACACCTCGGTGCTGGTAAATATTTAACGAGTATTCTTTAAAAAACTAATTAAATAAACGTTTTTATTCCATTCGAAAAACTCTTTAATGTTTTCTCCACACAATACTCAAGATTAAATATAATTCGTCAGACAAATGAAAAAGTCGACATTGGCAAAAAATTTCACAATTCCAGTGCGAATGAAGCCATAGCATGAAAAACAAGATACTGAATAGTGATTATAATTGTATCTTCGATGGTTCGTAATATTGTAGTGATTTAAAATTACGTTGGAAGAAATACCTATTAAAACCTATGTAATAATTAAATTTAGTCGTGGTATCACAGTTCTCTGGAAACCTATAAGAATTGGTTTTGCCTGTTTTTTCAACACAATCATTATTTTTCCCTGAATAGACTCCATCTTTACTTGTTATTGCGGTCACATATCAATTACGAGTGAGCTTACAATTTTAAATTGACCTGTATCTATTTCATAGACCATCTTAGCAACTACTTCTGTGACAGCTTATGACTACGAGAAAAATCAATTTTTATAAAATCCCAGTATGTCTTCGAGGTGATCATATATATGACTCTAAATTGATTTTTTTTATTGAGTAAAAGTCTTTACTATAGAAATTCATGTCAAAATATATACAAGTTCATTATTATATAATAAAAACTAATTTAAACTTATTTATATTATTTTTAGACAACTCCAGAAGTCACCTTTTTGTCAGATCGAAATCATCATCATCATCAGCCTATATTGGTCCACTGCTGGACATAGGCCTCTCCAATTGCACGCCACTGAGATCTATTTTCGGCTACTTGCATCCAGCTCCTGCCAGCTATCTTGCGCAAATCGTCACTCCACCTTGCCTGAGGACGTCCTACACTACGTTTGCCGAGATGCGGTCTCCACTCAATAACTCGTTTACCCCAACGGTTGTCGGTTCTGCGGCTAATATGGCCAGCCCACTGCCACTTCAGCTTGCTAATCCGGTGGGCTGTGTCGATGACCTTGGTTCTCTGCCGAATCACCTCATTTCTGATGCGATCCCTCAGAGAAACTCCGAGCATAGCCCTTTCCATAGCTCGCTGAGCGACTTTGAGTTGGTGAACTAGCCGTACCGTTAGTATCCACGTTTCGGCACCGTAAGTCATTACGGGTAGGACGCACTGATTGAAGACTTTCGTCTTTAGGCATTGTGGGATCGACGATGTTAAGACTCAGCGTAACTTCCCAAACGCTGCCCAACCCAGCTGAACTCTTCTACTCACCTCGTCCTCGAAATTGTTTCTCCCCAACTGCAATACTTGCCCCAGATAGACATATTTTTGAACAACTTCGAGAACGACACCGTAGACTGCAATCGGTTCCGGAGGAACATGTTCATTGAAGATGACCTTGGTTTTGTCCAAGTTGATCCGTAGGCCGATGCGTATAGAAGAGTCAGCCAGGTCATCTAGCATCTGTTGTAGGTCCTGCAACGTTTCTGCCATAATGACGATGTCGTCTGCAAATCGCAAGTCAGAGATGTGTTCGCCATTAATGTTGATACCTCGTCCTTTCCAGCGCAGCGTCTTAAACATATCCTCCATTGCATTTGTGAACAATTTCGGGGAGATAACGTCCCCTTGTCTCAATCCTCGATGCAACGGTATGGGACTTGTTTGCTGATTCTGTACTTGGACGGACATGGTGGCGGCTTCGTAGAGACATCTTATCACTTGGATATACCGCCAATCAACTTGGCAACGTTGCAGGGACTCCAGAACAGACCAAGTTTCAATCGAGTCAAAAGCTTTCTCATAGTCCATAAGTCCAGACAAAGGGGCTGATTGTACTCTTCGGTCTTCTGTATAATCTGCCGCACCGTGTGAATGTGGTCTATGGTGCCGTGTCCGCTCCGAAACCCAGCCTGTTCCGGTGGTTGGAATTCGTCGAGTCTTCGAGCAAGACGATTTGTGATCATTCTTGAAAACAGCTTATAGACGTGGCTTAGCAGGGAAATGAGTTGATAGTTCTTAGTCTTCAGCAGGGATTTGTCTCCCTTTTTGAAGAACAGGATGACCACACCCCTACTCCATGCCCCCGGAGTTCTCCCTTCGAAGAGGACAGAATTGAACAGCTTTTGGAGCTCCCTGGCATTCAACAATTCTGTTGTTATGCCGTCCTCTCCAGGGGCTTTTCCATTTTTAAGCTGCCATTTTTAGAGCGATCTCGATTTCACCAATGCTGACTTCTGGCAGGTCTTCGGAAAAGTGGCTTGTTAATGTGGCTCTAGGATCCTTACACACGGGATCAGGCCGAGATGTCTGCGATGCGTAGAGCCGGCTATAGAAGTCTTCTACTTCTGAAAGGACTGCCAGCATTGAAGCAACGACTTCTCCACTTGCTGTAGTCAACTTCGTCAGGTGGCTTCTTCCAAGATATTGTACGAATACTTTTGACCCCCGGTTCTGCTCGATCGAAAGAGTATTAGAGCACCGGAGATCGTGTCGTACGTGTCTACGGATTTTTTGGTTTAGAGTCCGCCTTGCCGCCAAAGTGACGGGTGGGTTTTCACGTCGTTCCTTCATTAGACCTAGAGTCTCCTCAGAAAGTTTGGACTTCCTGCCTCTGCGCTGCGTTGCACAGAAACTGGAACCCCCTTCCCTGAGGATCTGAACTACATTCCCGAGGTTTTGGTTAACGTCCGTTGTGGTTTCCACGGCAGCGAATCGGTTCTCCAGATTTGACTGGAATGTTTCGGATCTTATTATGGAATGGAGCAGGGTAGGTCGGAGTCTGGATTTCATCAGACGGACACGTTCAGCCTTAAAGTTGATATTCAGAGAGCCTCGTACAGTCAGTGATCACTACCGGTATTAAACCTGTTGATCACGCAGACGGCTCTGAATATGTGCTTCTTGTCCGTCATGATGAGGGCGATCTTATTTTTAGTCATAGTATCGGGGCTTTGCCACGTCCACTTCCTTTGGGGCTGTTTCTTGAAGAACGAGTTCATCAAGAAGAAATCGTTCCAGAAAGTTAACGAGCATTTGCCCCCTATGATTCCTGCTTCCAAATCCATGGGATCCTACTACCGATTCGTTGCAAGTCCGTACTCCCACTTGAGCTTTAAAGTCTCCCATAACAACGTTGTAGTGAGTCTTAGTAGTATAGTGGAGGGCCTTCGATTTATCATCGAACATTTCTTCCACTTCACTATCCGAGTATGTCGTGGTCGGAGCATACACTTACACAACCTTGAAGCTGTATCTCTCGGTGAGCTTTACTATGAGGTACGCTACCCTGTTCGACAAACTAGACATTTCCACAACGCTATCGGATAGGGACTTATTTACCAAAAACCCAACGCCACCTTGGGATTGTTGGTCTCCCTCGCGAAAGTATATTAGGTGGCCCGATTCAAGGAACTAAATTTATAATGAATGAAGATGACAATTTTAATTTAAGTACACTGTACATATAATATATTAATTTTGAAAATCCATAATGTACGAGTCTTATAAATTATTTAATTTAGATATTTTGTAACAATCCGCGATAGAAGCTGTAAAGTGACTTGAATAATGAATATAATAAACAAGTTTACGTCATAACATGTCACAGCGTTGGGGAAGCGTGAAATGAGCGGAAATTTGATGACCCGGTTTTAAAGGTGTATGAAGGAAAATTAGTTGAAATGACTGTGCTTATATCGTTATTGCTTAAAAAATTATTGCTTTATAGCAATCATTCATAAATAAATAGCGGGCTAGTGATTATGTGTTATCTCTAGGTTATCAACAATTAGCATTAAGCATTTAGTTTTAACCTTAATTGTTTGTCACGAACACAAGCATGTCGCTGTTCGAATTCATTTATGTTGCTATAAAAACATGTTAAACTCGTCGTATATTCGGCAGCAAAACCAGCTAAAAAACTATCGAAACTTCAATATGCTGTGCATTTTAATAGCTGGTACGAATAAAAAATGTAATAAAATTTAAGTGAAACGAACATCAAAGTGAATCGGAAAACGTATAACTCCAAACATTATTACTTTTCTTTGAATGTAATCAACGCCTCTACCAGAAAAATATTTCCCTTGAAAGTAATATAAACAATATAAAATAATACCCCAATATTTTTGGGAAAATATAAAATTGTGTGCGGAACTAAAGTCAAACTAAATATATGTGTAAACTAGTGGGTTCAACTTTTTTCATATAAATCTCTAGTTTGTGATATAATTACTTTGTTCTTTTACAGTAACATGTGCAAAGGACGGGTCAAAGAAATGACTAATTGTTCTCTAACGTCAGGTCACCACGACGTAAATAAAGAAGTATATAACTAGAGAAATTGATTAAAAATTATGGGCTAAATAACTTATTGTTTTATAACAATAATATTAATCATTTATTTTTAAAATACATACAATGAAACGAAACTAAGCTGTAAAAAGAGTGTGGGTCTAGTATCTCTTTAGAATAATTAGTTTAGAATATACAGAAACCACAAAAATAAGTTTTTATTTGTTAGTTTTAATAATCAATATTTCAATTCGTCAGTAAATATACATTTTTTTACCCAATGGTTAATGATTTCAATCTCAAGATTGGAATTTATATATATATATATATATATACATATGGCTGGCTGACTGGCTTACAGTGGGAGTTCTTAACAGAAGACTTACTTGAATCTGATGTAGCTACTGGCTCTGGAGCCATTAATCAATTAAATGGTCTTTCAAATAGAATGTCAAAGTTGCAAGAATTCTTAATTTGTTTCGGTAAAGTCACAAAGTAAACATTATCTGAATGCATATAATTTATTTGAAAATGTGTTTGTTGTTGTGATTGTATGTTTTCTATTTTATGCTAATTGCCCTTATATGAAGGATTGAGATTTTCGTTTACTATGTACATACATGTACTATGATACAGATTGGCATTATAAACAACTAGAAAACTTGTCAGAGGCTAAATTTTAGTAGAGAAAAATAATCTTATATAAAGTATTTATATAATTTTATATAAGTTCCAATTGTAGGTAAAAAGAAATTTTGTAAAAATTTAAGCGTTTGTTTATTCTCACATAAATAAATAAAAAATTGGTCCAAAAGTAATAACGTTCGGGAACTTGTACTCTTTTTAATCTTCAATGGTTTTATAATAAAACCATATTCCGTATCAAGATTAAGTATTATGGGCTTCCTTTTTCAATTATTAATACATTTTTGTTTTCTTTACTTTTTCAAAATCTTTGAAATCAAAACGGGATTACGTTTTTTTTATATATACTTAATTGACATTGAGCACTCATATTTTTTATTATAATAATACAACATTTCTCGATAGTATCAATCTATTTTGTTTATATGTTTATTATAGCCGGTGACAAAAAAAATATATTCTCAAATTAATTATTGGTGTCGGTATAAAAGGACGTCAATTTTTAAATAATAAATAAACAATCCCATTAAAAACTATAATTGTAGGAGAGACAAAACCTCTTAGCATTCAATGGATTCACCGTGCTGGTGCCGGGTCCATCGCGTTGCAGGGAGAGGAGCTTTAACAGTGCCTGGAACTTGCGACCCAGGTGTAGGTTTAAGGTCCCCTATCTTATTCGCGTGAAACGCTCACCTCCACCATCCAATCTTCTCTCTCTACCTAACCAAATTTGAAAAGAACCTACTAGGGCTGCCTTCGAAGTACGTTCCAAGAATGATTTCATATTAGTTCTGGACTGGGTCTTTTAGTAGGTTGTAGAGAGATTTTGCCGTTTTACCTCTCGCTCCCACTTCTACCGCCTACAAATCCACGACAAACCTATTTCGAGTGAGTTCGTTTGTGACCTCGTAATATTTATTGACTTTGATGGCATTGTCTTTGGGGATTTTGGTTTTCGAACCGTAAGCTGTATAATCACAACGCGTTTTAAATTTCGCGAAAACATAAAAATATCTGTTCTTGAGGACGACGCACAAATATCCTCTTTGATTTTGTATTGTTTCTCATACGTATCCATCATTATAGTACAATTCAAAGCCGCTTTAATGGTAGAATAAGGTTTGGAGGTTCATTTTGTAGCCCTAGTGCCTTCTCTCACGAAACCTATTGATCGCTCGTTTGTGGTTATTTCCCTCTGCGCTCTGGCTACCGAAAAACTAACCGCTTCACGTATGATTCCCAGAACCCTATCGTGACAACGCGAGTATTGACCACTATCCAGGAGTACCTTACATCCCATCAGCAAATGCTTAGCAGTTCCAACTACCTTCCCACAGATATAGCAAGTTTTTGGTACCTTTACTCCATCTTACCAAATTACTCTGATCTGGCAGAGTCATTTGGAACGCATTGAGATAAAATTTTAGTAATGCTGGCGACCAATCATAAATTAAGGTGCGCCATTTTAGTCCTAATGGGATACAAAAATCTGCTATGTCTAACCACTCGTTCTGCATCTCTAAATTCATTGTATGAATGTTATATTTCTAATTATCTGGAATTGGAGTCGTGACTCTAGCTCTGGGGCATCTTTGTCTTTTGGGAGTGATGTAACGACTTCATCCTAGGATTTCCCCAAGATATATCTCTTGGAAACTCTTAGGTGTTTATAGAGCTTCGATGGCCTTTTTAAGACTCATCCCAAAACTATTACGTTCCCTGAATAAAGCCGATGAATCAGCCGTTAGCGCGAACCCGAGCCACAACTTCAACATCTTTGTGACGCCTGCATCTAAATTAGACAAAGGGGTTTTATTAAAATCATAGACGAAGAAAGGCCAATTTAAACGTGAAGTTAGCTAATTGTCGTAGATCCAAGCTTTTTTGACGTTACTGATCTGTTGGCTATCTACCTTGTTAAGGTCGTTTAAAAAGTAATCTACTATTCCTTCTAGAGATGGAGTACGACCTCTATTATCAATCTTACGACCGAGAAATTTAAATGGTGCATTTTCCGTAACCGTAGAAACGAATTGACTGCCTAACGACAATCCCGGATCGTATGAGGTATATCTTGTATTAATCATTAACATTCGTAGCAACTGTCTAAAACATCGTCTTCTACAAATTTCAAGTATCAAGAGTAAATCTTATAAAATCGGCCTTAAAGAACTTAAAAAAACTGAAACATTACCGTTTGATAGATAATGCTAGGTATCGCTTAGTAAATTGATTGTAGGTTTTAATGGTGTCACGAACCTACATTAAACGATAATAAACAGACGATCCTTACTTTCTATAACTGGACCCCTTTTTAAAATTGATGGTATAATTTTATTGTATTGATTTTTTTTACAGTAAATATAAAATATACTTTTTGAACTTTACCTTCCCTACCTTTCAGGAGATTCAAATAAATAATATATTCATACTAAATTGATAACAAAACTAAGTTATATTAAAGATATTCATTATTTAAAGTATAGAAGTAAAATAAAAATACTTATGTTAATGTTAGAATCGGGGAATCCTAACTATCAGTAGAATGTTTCCATTTATTTGATTCTATGGCTGTTTTGAGATCATTGTATAAGATTCAATTATGCTAAATGAGATCTGAGACTTTCGTCAGTATTCGTTGAAATAAAACTAATATTTTGCCGATTTACTGCTCTTTATAACATACTCCTGAGTTTAGGTTACTTTGCAGTAACAGTGATCACGGACACACAAGATGAGAATTCTCATCTCGTCTGCCCGTATGTTGTTAAAAATAATTATGAAAGCGTAATAAATCCGAAAAACATAACTTTTATTTCAATAAAATTATACTAAGAATACAGATATGTTTATAGATATTTTTTTAATAGGCGAATGTTTTCATACATTTGGGATTTCTAAAAAAGCATTTCAATATTGATTTAAGTGTATACCTAAAATATAAATACGACTTTGTCCTACAAGTAACATTATATACTACGTATTATTTTAAATAACCCAGGTGTATAGTAGTCATTCTGCTAAAAACAGACAAGCGGCCAGTGATATAGCACCACTCATTTACATAACAGTCTAAACCTGAACTATAAACCTTTTCATTGTGTCTACTTATTTGAGTACATAAATCGTATTGTATTTTTTTATTACGTTACAAAAAAGCCTTAAAAAGTTTACATTAATTTAATATAATAAATTTTTAATAATATTTAAAAAAAAATTATATAAAAAAAATCTACTTGTGTGTGATTTTATTTTAAACGTAAATAATTTAATAAAAAGGATTCATTGCAAAATTCTGAACATCATCAACAAAAGCTCTCACTGTTTTTATACGCAATAATAAATGTGAAGTCACACAACTAGCAATTAAAATTTTTATTTGAATCGAAAAATAGAATAAAAACTGCGTAGATATTTTAATTTTGTCGGTATTTTGATGATGGAATAAAAATAAGTTAGGATTTGAAAATAATTTTGCAGTTTCTCTTCAGTCGTTTTTAATTATCTATTTAATGTTTTTCCATTTATAAGACTTATTCTATGTAAAATGGTTTGAGTAAGTTTTTATAGAACTATGTATTAAAATTTGGTTTGTAGTCGATTAAATATTAATTTAATTGTGAATGATTAAAAAGAAAATGTTGTAACCGGATTCAAATATAAAGAAGTATAAATCAATGTTAATAATAAGAAAATTTGTGTATTATTTTCAAAAGCAAACAAAAATTATTCCTACAAGTATTTTTCCATCATTACAAGTTTTGTTCTTAATACTAAATCCATTTTATTTTGTTAACTTTTTACTGTTTGATCATGACTCGAAGAATTTTTAACGTAGAATGATTTATAGTGCTATATCTATGTTCTGAAGTTAGAATAAATAACTTTTTATTTTCTTTTCGTATATGTTTATAGCAATTAAAGTCCTTTATCACTAATATCAAATTGATTGTAGTGGTCCGGACCAAAATAACTAAATTACACCCTAATTATTCCAGGCCCCATACCATAACTTATCGATTTATTGATTGATATTATAGAACTTATACATGTGATACTATTTTGAACTACAATTACCTTTACATACATATATCAAACTCTTACAAGCATGTATTTCTATTAATGTGTATTCCCTAAGCTTTTGATAATGTAAATGTTATTTTATATATCAAATATAGAGGAGACAATTTACTCGAGGTTTTATTATAATGTCAGCAAAGCAATTCTCTCTTGAGTTATATTAAGCTATATGTACGTACACGTTCGCTTACTCGTATAGGCACATGCTTTTGTAAGAATTAAGAGATTTGTAAATACGGTTATCTCTGTCAATGGATCTTTTCTTCTTATGTTTTCCTGTATGATATTTTGGGATTGGCTTTATCTGGTCTCTGTGTGTGTTTGGATTAGGACGTTTTGTTTGATGTTACAAAAACAAAGATACATTACCAGATGTATAATTGTATTGAATTAATGTGTTGTATTTATATCTTTTCAGGTTTAGCACTTGAAGAAATATGTGCTACTTTAGCATAGTCATAATAATATTCGAGTACCGAGACGTGTGAATAAACAACAATCACTATGACTTTAAGGATTCCAAAGCAGTTACTCCTTTTCCTGTCCTATGCGCTGGTTACAGGTATGTATTTATTTAACATCACCTGCATTACCTTTAAAAGGCTTTCAAAAAGATCAAGTTACTTTTTATGTGCCGTGAATTGATCTTTATCTTATTGTTGTCATTCAATATGAAAATGAGATCAATATAAATTCGTATTCATACGCGAAAATCTCACTAGACACTGCTCCGACGAATTACACATAAAAATAACAATGTTTTATATTTTATTTTAAAAGGGTTTTACAAATTATTTCGTATTCAATTCAATTGTTATAGAATACACTTTAAAACAATTTTCGAATAGTGTGAATAAATATTTATGAGTTTAATTTTGTTATTATTTTATAATGAAACCTAAATTTTTATGAAGAAAACTATCCTTTAAATTAAAAGTAAAAGAAATAGATATTGCTTTATGATAACAGACATTACTTATCTCGCAATGAAATTGATCCAGAGTAAAATAATGGGATTGAATAAAAACAAAGCTATCTATTTCTTTATAACAATTTAAAGTTAAACAAATCAATTTTCTTTTTTAAGAAACAAATTGAAGATTATTTACTTACCTTTTTGTTTTGTTGCTCTCAATTTACTTTTTTTTATTTTTGTTTTAATAAAACGGAAGCTTAACTAACACATAAACTTAAATTTTATAAAATGTAAATGTAGTGAAAAAAAAAAAATTCTTATACATGTAAATTATTTCAAACCTCAAACTATTTTGCTATCAAAAGGGCCGTAGTTTATACTCTTATGCATCATGGCTTTTATTTTTAAATTTAAGCATAAAATGACTTTTATAAATAATCTCTCAATTCTTATAAGAAGATTTAGAAAAGCAAAAAGTTGATACTAATTGAATAATTTGAAATTGTATGTAAGATATAAATTATGATTATCTTATTAAAAAAAACTTGCCTTGCTTTGTTTTATTTATAACATGAAATTGCAAGCTCCTTTTGTTTTTTATAGTTATTTTTTGTGTTATTTGCCGTACAATAAATAATTTAACAAAAATAATCTCACTGAAAACAAATTTATATAAAAAAGGAATGGGAGATAACTGAAAATATTATTTACGATGAAGTTGTTTTGTCGAAATTTGATATTACATTTTTGTATAATAACCACTATACCTGATGCTATGATTGTTAATCTCACGAGAGCTTACAGAGTCACGTTCAGCCTAGCAATATCTGATGATCGAATGAATTTACCTAGTTATGAAATAAATATAGTGTTCAATTAATATTTATTTGACAACACTATGTTTATAAGATACCTTCAGTTGTCTGTACAAGGTTATTTCCATGAAACAACATGCACGAATATTAACAATGTAAAATTTTTGGCTCTCTTATATACTTAACTTTTGTATTATATTCAAGGAAAATTATTTCTCCTAATAGTCACGATTTCAACAGGTTTCCAATATTTTCTCACTATCTTCATTGGGTCATTAGTTGAAAGGACGATGATTTGCACTCGTACTTTAGACAACTTGGTTTTTTATCTTGTCATGTATAAATCGGTTCTAAATGCGATTTAAAGTCACTGAAAGTATTTTGAACCTGTTCATTTAATGTGTTTTGTTTGCAATAGTGATATATGGCTAACAATATTTACACCACCGCCGTGTCCCTGTCTTAAACGTCAGTGTCTATATATGAGATTAAATCGTCTATTATGTAATAAAACTGTCATGCAAGCAGCATTACAGAGTCTAATTGTCAAGAAGAGAAAAAGAAAACTAATACATTTATCAAAATTGTCTATAACGATATACTATCGGGTACTATTTTAAACAAGTTATACACGTGAAAAACATAATATTTAATGAGCCAATTGTAGTCATTGGGGTTATTCTGTCCTCTTAAAAACAATATTACACTTCGTCTTCATTTACTGAACAGTGTCATAAGTAGAAAAATGGTAGTACGATAACATCATTTTTTAATGAGATCTATGACTGTCGCGAGTTTTATTCATTTTAATGAAACTAATATACTTTCGGATATACTACGCGGATAATTTACCGTGATCACGGTTGCTGAAAAGTAACCGAAACGTCGGGATTGTGTATTTCTGAAATAATAAAATCCGCGTAGTATATCCGAAAATATATTAGTTTCATTTAAATCATTATTTTAAGTTAATATAATTATTTTACCCTCTCATTTACATCATGACATTTACGTAATTGAAAACAAAACCTTTGGAAGAGCTAATAAATTCTAATATAATATCAGCTTATTTCTGTTTAATCCTCAAGTTTCCATGTTCCAATATTCCGATTTTTTACAATTGTTTTGCAGTTCGGTCACTTTATATAGCGCAATTTTAATTCCCTTAGGGCTTATTCTATTATCTGATTCCACATACGCTGTTGTGAATTCTTTACAAAACTCGACGAGTTTCTGCCTGAGAAGAAGTAATTATAAAATCCAAGATTAATTTAGTTAGAGGATATTAGAATTCCAGTAGCAAAAAGATTAAATTTCAGTATAATTTTCTGAACTGCTTTTATAGAATTATCCATTTTAAAATATTTTGGTAAAATCTACAAATGTTAAGTAATATCTTTTGTTCATATAACAAAACATTCAACATCAGAAGAAAGCATAAAATAAAAGAGTGCATGGATAGTTATAAACGATATCCTACCATCAACCATTAAGCTCTCAAATTAGTGTTGGAAGCAAGGGATCTTGGATCGTATAATCTGCTCAGATTAGAACTTGATGCTATTAAAATATCGTCAGCTTTACTGCACTACGTGCTTACGAGCTTTCGTCTCTCATTATGAATGTCTAAACGTAAAAGGTAAAACCCAATTTACAGCCTTTAGAAACAGTACATTACAAATGTAACAAAAAGCTTCAAATGACTTTATAAACTAGCATCTGTTTGCTTAAAGTGTACGTATAACATTTGTAACCAACTAAAAATGAGTCTTTCATCCAGCTCTAACTTCTTTTTCAATTAACCTGAGCCTTCGAATTGTGAACGAGGAACTATAGAATTTCAAATTGACTACTTAAAACGGAATCATGTAATTACTATATACTTCGGGATTAATAGTAGTATTGTTCAGCATTTCAAGTGAATTTTTATTACATCTAGTATCTATAACAATAAATTGGTAATGCACATGGATAAATAAACATGTATTTAGTCTTTTCTCTCTAATAATATATATTTTGATCCAACATATTTTATCAATGAAAGTTTTCTCATAGGAAAAGTTGGTACGCCTACACCACTTTGATTAATGCGACTTCACTAAAACTTTTTCTACTAATTACTCGATTGCGATAAAAACGAAATATAGAAGTTTTAATGTGCGAAAGTTAAATTGTATAACTACATACTAAATTATTTATTTCTGATTATGACAAGTGAATGGCTGTAATGAAAAACATTGATGCTCATGATATCTTGTTTCATATTCTAATGTTTATATTAAACGAAATAAAATAAGAATATTAAAATTTAATTTTCAATAGTACTGTTTTCATTTATATTTCATATAAAAAATTCATTCGTCATATTTAGTCTGTACGGTCTGTAATTAAAAGGTAATTGATATGGTAAATATAATGAACGTCTGGGCAACCGTTTATATAACCAATATATGTCTATTCAAATCAAATAAGGTTTTCCAAAAAATGTATTACCCAACAGTTATTTGACATACACTAAAGAATTAATATGGACCTAACGCCACAGACAGTGATACATTATCTTGCCACGAATAGAAAGCTGACTTAAAACTAATTTTGTTTCAAACTTTTCTCTTCAAGTAATTCAACTCAATAAAATTATAATTCCATTTTTATATTACTAGGTACATGTTTTATTTTTCGAACATCACATTGTTTAAAATATTTAAATAGAATATATACACACTTACTTTTGTATGTCTTAGTTATCACAGAATTATTTATACGAGTATAGAAGGTAGAGAATCGTGTTTATCATGAATTAAAGTTAATTATAATTTATGAAAAAAAAAATACAGAATTTTTTTTATTTGAAATTTTTTAAATAAGAAATCTATATAATTTTCCATAAAAAATATTCTAACCTATTTTAATATTCGTTCTTTATACATAAATGTAATAAAATTTGTATGAGATGCAAAAATGTTTACAAATTTATCATAATTGTAAGAATGGGGTATTAAATTTGGTTAGCCTTTCAAAATAGTACAATAAGCAACCATTTATCATTTCCTACTTCAATAGCATCTTTCGACCCTTGAAACCGGAGACTCATTTTTTTAAAGAAACTTTGCGGGTCATAGTATGAGAGAAATATCTGAACTTTGTGATATTTGTTTTGAAGAGCCTGGCTACGTCATGGAAGAAAATTTTATTTAGATTACGTGGACACTTAATTAAAATTTAAAACCCATGTAAATTTACTTATAAACAGGAATATTTTACACGTTTCCAAGTATAAATTGAAACTCGACAACGCCGTCTGTATTTATTATTTAAATGCTGACATTATATATAATTGATTGTATTGATTTATACATTTATAACTTTCTAGTTCAATATTTAATGTTTCATATATTTCCTCTCGTTTCTAATAAATATTGTTCTATTGAACAGTTTCCGTTTATACGGAACATACAACTTTAGCAAAGGGGATTCTTTATCTTTCTTATTATAAGTCGTATCTTAAAATCAATTTCTATTTAATCATGATTGTTGAAAATTTTATTAAATAGTAATAATATGTTTAGAGTATTTTTTCAGTTTATATTTATATATATATTTTTTTGAAATGTGCATTGCTGTTAGCCCTTCGGCTTCTACAGCGTCACCGGAAGAGTAGTATTTATATTTAGTCTGAAAAACATATTTTTATTTCGACGTGGTATATAAAAACTATGATAGAATTTTAAAACTAATTTTTTTTCCTTACCAAACAAAGGATAGGAAAAGGGGAATTTTAACCTACTACTCAGATACGAGTATGTCTACCCTTAAATACTCCAACTGAGAATATAGCAGCTTCTAATTAACTCTAATCACATGATTGCAGTTTCGTTTCTATTTTATATTCTCTTATTTTTGTGTATTAGAGCCCAAATCTAAACAGATGATTTTAGCTTAGTACTTACTCTTAGCTCGTAAAGGAACTGGCTTAACAAGGGTCACACCAAAACATAATATCGACTTAAAGCAGACATCTACTTTTCATTCAATTAACAATATTAAAACGTTTTTATCGTCCAATCCTAAAGGAACTTTCCCTATTCCTAAAGACCCTTAGGGGCAACACCGTTAACAAATATATATCCCGGGGCCACAGTACCATAACATTAAACATACTTACTTAAAAATAATATAAATTAATACGATTGTAATGATACGTTCTGTATGTCACTTATGTGTTATCACAGATTATAAAAGGAATTAATATGAGCAATAAGTGAAACATATCAATTGATCGTGGTTATTGTTTAGGCATAGCAGGCAAGACAATTGATGCTCACACAGATCATTTTAAAAAGATGACATTTTTGTGCCTTGGAATATTAAGCTCGTATTAATATTTATTACACATAATTCTTAACTCAGTTAGTTAACATCATATTTTTATTTATAGTAAGTATTTTTCAAAACGGAAGGTTAAACACATCTAAAAAATACTTATTAAAATTCCCAAACGTAGCTATCGCACTTTTGATGGCAGTTTTAAAATGAAATTCCCCATCGCAGCTGCCTCCGTCTTAGGTAAAATCGGAAATCTTTGAAATGTAACACGCACCCGGTGTTGCAAATGGCCGGTCTGAAAATAAATTGGCCTTTATTTTATGGAGTCCCTCTGCAAGACGGTGCAATACCTATCGAAATTGAACCAAATGAATTTCCTATCTAACCCAATTAATATTATTATAAACAAATATTTTCTTTGTTAACTAATTCATTTTGTTGTTCAAAACACTTAAGGGCTTTTGTAAGAAGTCTTACAATTTAAGTGTGAGAGCTAACTTTTTAACGTGAATTAGAGGGGATTAAATTTTTTTATTATATTAAAACAACAAATAAAAATCAGTAAAGAACCCTTGTCCTTATTTAAAATAAGTATTTCAATTTAATTTTTATTTCATACAGTTTTCCATCCAATAAATAAGAAAAAGCTTCCTTGCGCTTTAATGAACGCATAATTTTAGAGCGCTTTTGTGTCTGTAGCCTGAAGGATACTTTGTCGAACTTATTAGTCTTCATTTTTCTTACTTTAGATATCAAAAGAGGCAAAATGCAATTTTTAAAGCTTTGTCTAAAAGAAAGATATGATAGTTCGGAGTTGTTAGGACTCGTTAATGCTCGTTCAAACATTTATCTATTTACTAAACTAGTACCAGTACCAATTGGTATCGAATAAATTTGCTAAGGTATTAATAGTAACAAAGTTTGTACAAATGAGTTATAATTTTAGGTATTCACTAGCGTAATCATCAATTAGTTAAATTATACATTTATTGAATTATTCATGTAGTAAATCTGTTTTAATTTATAATAATTCGATTCTGTATAAAATTTTAACACCTATTCACATTATCATACAATTAGAAAATACATTACCTAAGGAGCGTAATCTGTAAATTCGGTCACCAAGTTGTTGTCACGAATTAAGAAGATTATACTTGTCCCGAGAAAGCTGCTAATGGTGGAGGCGAACGAATAAATTTCGTTATAAAAACGACCAAGTTTGTAAATGAACCTGAAGAAAGTTACCAGTTTCTCGGCACGAACATAACTTTAATATAACCGAAATAGTTTTTTCATCAACGGTTTTCTATTTTAATAAAAATAAATAAATTAAATATAATAATCATTATGAACTCGTAATATAATCATCAATCGATTTTTAATCAGACTAAGTGGTTTATGGCCGCTTATTATTGAATATTAATTCTAAAACAGCGTCTGCCTCGTATTTTCATTAAAACTTTGTCCCGCGGCATATACCTTAACGTGATCGTTTCTGCGTAATACAATAGCTGCTTTTCATCCAACTTCTTCCTCCTGAACAATAAGTTTTAACGTATAAAGACAATATGATAAAAACCTACTTCATCTTTAAAAATCATACACATAGTAATGCACCCTTTTTCATACAAGTTATATATATATGTAGTTATATACACATGCATATTTATTAAGGAGTCTTGATGTTCTTTCGGTTAATTTTTATGTTTGTGACAATGTCACGAAGTTATTTAGAATTTCTATAGAAATAGAGATGACTTTGGCAAATAATGCATTGTTTTTTACATTGAAAAATATAATAATAATTTTCGTCGTTTCGTTTCTAAAGAACTTATTGCTGTATAAATATATGTTCATATATTCCATAATAAATAATATTTGGAAAGTAATAATGGCGAGTTAGTATTAACAAATACTTATAAACATTATAATATATTCAAATAATAAGTTGCGTTGAAAAGAACATTATCATCAGGGTTTTCTACAAGGGATTTGTAAATAGCATCCAGAGTATTAAATTTACATACGACTTAGAAAATTAAAACCTGATAAGATTTGATAAGCTACTTAAGGGCATGTTGTAGGTACGTTATACTGGTTTAATGTAACTAACTCACGAAATTTCTGCGACCTCTAAAACATTCCTTTTCATACTAAGCTCACTGAAATAGACCGTAATTAGACACGAATTCAAAATGCTAAGGATAAAAAAAATATTAATAGAATAATTTTATTTCAATGACGAAGTATCAGTTAAAATATTTAACTATAAACAGCATGTCTAACGTTTATACAGTTTTGGGATTTTAAAAATATTCTCACTTAAATGTTTTTTTTTTTATATTTAATAATATCGTAGTAAAATTGAGCCATAGCTGATATGGAGCGTCGTTTTTCTACGTCACATCGATCTCAGTGTTTCTTCGTATATTTTTTGCATAAAATTAACCTGTTAAACAAAAATTAGTAGGTCACTTAACAGAATAAAATCTTAGGTGTTTTGTTGTATTAACTAATATTAATTTTCGTAATGACAGCGAAAACAAGTGGTTGAAGTTTATTCTAGAGAAGTAATGTTTTTCTCATTTTCTAATGCATAGCAATATTATTTTATATACAAAATAGTTCAGTAGAACTAGGTCATAGTCAAAAATTTATTAACACAGTAAAAAATGTATAATACTAACAACTTTACGAGAGTCTATAAAAAAAGTATATATTATAATACTAATAACTGTAACATAAAAGTTAAACTATTCAACAAGGAAAATTATGAATATAAGAATGAAAAACAAAAATATTATAGTAGCAATATAATAAATAATAATCCCGAAAATAAACTGTTTTCTCGTAATTTTAACTATTGAAATATGAGTCGGAGTCACGTAAAAATTATGAATAGAGTTTACATTTCATGTTTATTATATAGAGCTGTTTCAATAATGAAATTATCAGATAAAGTGGTTAAATAATGTGATAACGCTTTTAACATAAGTTGAATGTTTAAAAAAGTTTTTTTTTCTTTATTGAAGGTTTACTTTCAAGTGTAGATGTTGAAAATCAAATTGAGTATTCATTTTAATGATCTCGAATTTAATAATTACTAATTAAATTGGAATAGAGGTCAACATTATAGTAAATTAGTATATTTCATAAATATAAAATCCGTTACAAATAATAAGCATGCAGTTATCATCATCATCATCGGCCTATCAGAGCCCACTGCTGAACAAAGGCCATGGCCATGGCCTCACCACGCTTGCTCAAGACGGGTTGGCGATTTCAATCTTCTAATTTGAATATAAAACCAGGTTTCCTCATGATGTTTTCCTTCACCGTCCGTCAGTGGTGTCTAAATACTCTTAGAAAGTACATATGACTCGGAAAAAATTACATTGGTACTTGCCGGGTTTCGAACCAGCGCCTTCACGTATGATGATTTAACCTCCAGGCCACCACGAGTTCATGCAGTTATATGAGAGTAAAAAATAAACTACCTGATACTGTGCTAGTATTATATAATGATTTAAAGAATGTTTATTTCTGCTCTTTATTATAAAAATAAACTGAGTCTTGTGAAAGTGAAATATATTTCATGATACTTTACTTATTTTTCGTGTTTTATTATTAAAAATAGTTACTCATAACTTGTATG
This sequence comes from Danaus plexippus, assembly GCF_018135715.1. Classification (NCBI taxonomy): domain Eukaryota; kingdom Metazoa; phylum Arthropoda; class Insecta; order Lepidoptera; family Nymphalidae; genus Danaus; species Danaus plexippus. The sequence continues at coordinate 2,331,852 of NC_083538.1, forward strand.
TGGTAAACGTCATCAGTAGCTCTACAGGATTGTTAGTTTATACATATTTAAATAAGACACACCTACATACATACACGTGAGCATGTGTAATGGTGTCATCTCATGACAATTACGAGTATGTAGGTGTTCATACTGTGTCCTATAAATTAATGCTTACTTAAAAATAAATATAAGCCATATGTTTAAATAAATTTAAATGTTACACAGTCCTTATGTTATGCTACTCGTAAATAAATGTTTGATTTACCTTCAAAAACAATAGATAAAGACAATAACTTCGACTAAGTTTCTCCTTATAACCTGACAAATTGCATTCAATTTGAATGATATGGAAATTGCATAACAGTCTGGAATTCATAAATAATTTATCATTATGTATATTAATATGTTTCCGTAACAAAATCTAAATGTTAATATTTGAGCAATCTTGCTATTTTTCTGTAGGCCTAGTAAGTAATGTAAAAGATTTTCTGTGTTTGGGAAATCAAACATCATCTTATTCAACAATATAATTGTAATTAAAATGCAAAATATATAAATAACTCGACTACTTTTGGTTTGTCGTTCCGCGAGCAAAAAACTTTCTGAGAACTATTCAACATACATTTGTCTCAGTAGGATCTGTAAAAAATTTTAAACATGGATTTTAATAAAAAAAAGGAAACAATGATCGACTTCAAAACAGTTCACAATCTCTGAACATAAACTAGTTCTGTAATTCTTACTTCTTGGCATCTTATACCAATGTTCTTTATATGCTTGTTTAAATTTTTTTTACTTAGTTGTATATATTTTTTCTATTTGCTTTAATTGTTCAGTATATGCTTGGGACGAAATAAATACATGAAAGCTAATCGGTTGTAAAGGTTTAATAGCGACCGCTCATTAGGTTACGGTTGACGGAACATCGGAAATATGAAAATTGGTTCCGGAGACGAAATAGTTGGATGGCCGGTTTAGGCACTTTAAATTTTATTCAAAACAAATAAATCTTCTGCGGCCACGTGTTGATTGGTCGGTTGTAATTCGTTTAAGAGATTTAAGACCTTGATATTTTCTTCAACATATTTTTATTGCAGTCTATTAATCTAAGCCGCCTGAATCTAAGTAGATCGGTGACTATTATATTATTTTGGTGTGCTATATTTATAATGGTTTAAAATAGATGACAAATTCGAGATCAACTAGCTTTTTAATTATTTGCACGTTTAGTTACATAACATTTAATGAGTTTAACGGAAAACATTTATGTACATAAAATGTCTCGCCTTCTTAACTTTGTCATGTGTGTGTAGCAAAAGCTACTTTTACGTAATTTAAGTATAAAGTTTCGCAGACCTCAAGGTAACTTTTCAAATTAATATCAAACACCGCTCCGAACTCAAAATATTCACTCGCTAAATTGTTAAGTAACTAAAAACTATATTGTTGATTTATTATAAAAGATTGTATGTTTGTTTTTGTTATCATTAAATTGATGGTGTTACGCTGTTGTTTTATTTCATTGGTAAATGAAATAAGATCAAATCGTGTTTTCTTTTACGTTTACTATTCCCATCATTAGTATTAATAAAATTGTTAACAATATCTTAAATATATAATGCATGAATAAATAAAAACGGCTCCCAAACATTAAACAAATAGACCGCGCGAACCAATTTTGATTACATATTTGTGTCCCAATTTTAAGTATATTTTTGTTTTAAGAATAAAATGTCCAAATATTAAAATTAGCTAGAAGCCATCGTCACTTTATTATTACTCTCCTCTGTTATATCGAATATTTTAAGCACGGCGAAGCATACTTAATTGCGACCCAAGTATTTTTCACTATTTTTGTCTCGTAAAAATTTGTCTTATTAAGAAATTTTTTAATTTATTTATTGTGGCTTTTGAAATTAAAAACAAACTACTTATAGTCATTGTACTGGATCTGCACTCATTTTTATTATTATGTTGGAAGTTGTAATTGGAAGTTGTCATAATATACGAACTAAGCTTACAAGTATCTAGGACTTATCTTAGGAACAGACAGGCAGACATATTGGCCTCTGTGATGTTTTTAATATTTGATGTACAGTGTAAATACTGCTTCTGTGTTTCAGCAGTTTTGGTATGAGAGCAGCTTTAAATCTCAGAGGGATGCTGACTATGAGGTCAGCCTAGATATGTACTTATATTTTGAGTGGTTTTTAAAACGATATCTAATTGTCTTGGATTTTGATCATTTCTGCTTTTTCATAAAATAGTATGTATGAGTTAAAAAAAAGGAATTTTAACACTTTAAGTGTCTTAAATTATCTGTGGGAAAAATTCTAGATGACGTAAAATTTTCATAATTATCGAAAATAAAAATGAGATTTCGGGAGAGTTGAAGTATATTAAGGAATAATATAATAATGAGACGAAACCTCTTAGCATTCAATGGATTCACCGTGCGGGTGCCGGGTCCATTGCGTTGCAGGGAGTGGAGCTTCAACAGTGCCTGGGACTTGCGACCCAGGTGTAGGTTTAAGGGGCCCCTAACTAACGCGCGTTAAACGCTCACCTCCACTGTCCAAGCTCCTCTCCCTACCTAACCATATTTGAAAAGAACCTACTAGGGCTGCCTTCGAAGTACGTTCCAAGAACGAATTGATGTGAGTTCTGGACAGGCCCAAGTCTTTTAGTAGGTTGTAGAGAGATTTAGCCGTTATACCTCTCGCTCCCACTTCTACCGCATATAAATCCACGACGAACCTATTTCGAGTGAGTTCGTTTGTGAGCTCGTAATATTTGTTGACCTTGATGGTATGGTCTTTGGGGATGTTGGTTTCCCAAGGAACCGTAAGCTCTATCATGACAACGCGCTTTAAGATTCGCGAATACATGAATATGTCCGGTCTGGAGGCCGACGTACAAATATCCTCGGGGATTTTGTATTGTTTTTCACACGTATCCATCATTATAGTCCAATCCGTAGCCGCTTTAAGGATGGAGTAAGGCTTGACATTTGTTTTTATAGCCCTAGTGTCCTCTCTCACAAAACCTACTGATCGCTCGTTTGTGGTTATTTCCTTTTGCGCTCTGGCTACCGAAAGTATAGTCACAATGTATTAATAGACAAAACGAAAAATGTTCGATATGAAGCTTGTTCACGCTTAGATTCTATGAAGCGTTGATTGTTTTAAAGATTTCGAGAAAAAATTACAGTAATAAACCGATTAATTTCAAAATAGGAGTTTTGTCTGAAAATTTTAAAGATCTCTCTATATCTTAGTATTAAAAGTGGTTAAGTATCTTGGTGTCCATACAACGTATAGTGATATTGAATTTGTGAATTAAAGCAAACGAATAATAAATAAATCAGACAGACCTAAAGCATCGATAGTAAAAATAAGGTGTTAGTGATTTAAATGATTGCATGTTATGAGGTTTGAGAAAGTAAAGTGGTATTCCTTCGGAAGATGTTGACTCGCACCGAATATTCTTTATTAATGAAATTTTCACAACTTTATTGCAAACTTACTAAAGAACAAAGTTCGAGCTTCTGAGAATGCCTATATATTCGCCTAGACTATAAATACCACTTTTTTTAAAGTTCGAGTGGAAGTAACAATAGTTCCTACCACATATCACCCCACGTATCAAAATTAAACGACCATATTTTTGACAAATCTTAATGATTTCAATTTCATTTCTAGTGATTTCAACTAAAGGTATTTGTTTCTTTCTAAAACTCTACAAGCGACTATGAATACTTGTGGCTATTAATATTTAAATCAATTTTATAAGGTTAGAAATTATTTTTATTTTATACTTGGTCATCTAGTTATAATGGTAGGAGTCTGTTGAAAATATACTTTCAGCAGATCAATAGCTTCTAGCTTTAAAGTCAATGCATAAGATATTAAAAAAAAATTATATTGATCCCATTACTGAAATGATTTTTCTTTTATCCGACTATACTGATAGTAATGATGATTTAGAAGATATAAATTGTAAGGATACTTTAAATAGCTCAAATATAGATGGAATTGTTAATATATTTTTTAAAACAATAAAAATACTATTTTATTGTAAAGGGTTTTTAAAAAGTAGAGAAGAAAATAAAGATTCTTTGTTGACATGGTGCGTAAATTCTTACGTATGTAATGTATTGCTCATTACAAATGAAAATTACATAACAATCTAAAAGATTATGTCGATCTTTCCCATTTAGGGAAAAAAAGTTATATTTTGATGATACAAACAATTCAATAAATATAAAAATAAAAAAGTGTTTTTTTTTTTTAAAGTGCCTAACTATATAGTGTAAGCTATCCAAACCATATTTCCAGAGGAATTTGTAAAACAGATTTTATATACGAAATTATTCATATGAAAAACTATTGGACTAATAAGTTGGAAGTGAACAGCTACAACCACAGGCTTACTTTTTCAGACATCTTTAAATGCATTTACCCAATTTTCAACTGCATAGAAAAACCCTGAAATACTACACGAAATAATGATATATTTTTCTCCTCCAATTTCTAAATATCTACCACCAAAACTGCATGGATTTATGAAAAAATAGGTTCTACAAAAAACAATAAAAAAAATCAAAGTTTCCGAATTCGTGGGTTTTCTGAAGATTTCATTTTTAAATGTATGCATCATAAATACAGGTCTGCATAATACGTACAGATTTTGAAAAAGGTTTTGATAGAGTTGGTACTATTATTCTTTTGTAAAAATTACTATAATTTTCTAAGATAGTTTAATTCCTATCTCACAATGAGAGGCCTAGCAGTTTTATTGACACACCACCTGGCATTTTACAGATTTTAAATTTGGATGTATTTTCACCCGTCATATAATCGCGGTACTTTAGTTCACTGATGATAAATAATACCTCCTTTCTACAAAATGAAAACATAATTGTTAGATAAGTGCAGAAAATTAAGGAATTTGAAGCATCTCTCAAACTGAATGAAGTTAGTTTAGAGATAATTCTGTTCGAGATCTGGGAGTCTAGACAAACAAAAAATTTACATTGCTAGACCAAATTAATATAACAACACACAAATTGTACAAGTATCTATGAAGTTTGTGACGTAATTTGTGTAGATGCTGTTAATAATTATCATGTATGAAGTATTTTAGGATTCTCCAAAAGTATCTGACCTCACTGTCAGTCTAATTTCAAGAATAGACCGGCGGCAAATGAGAATAAATTTGTATACTTTTAATACTTTACAGATTAAAGTTTTTAGGCATTACAATATAATACCGTTTAAGCAATAGATGTCGATATCACAATGTACCTTAATTACCAACATATGGGTAGGTGACATCAAATGTAGTCGATTGCTCTAAGCCTTCTCTTTCTGTTTTCGCAGTCATCAGTCTATCAGTAAACAGTCAATATGCTTCTAATTAAGTATCAAATCGTCAACCTTCCACGTTCATTAATATAGATTAAGAGACTGTTGATTGTTTAAATATTAACAAATGTGAATTCGGAAAGCCATTAACTAACTAAAACATTCATAAACTTACGCACACACAGACAATAATACGAACGCACACATTCACGCATGCACGCGTGCACGTATGCTCGCAGGCATTCGTGCATTCACGCGCACTCACAAGCGACAGCAAAAATTATTTAGCACAATATTTATTCCGACTTTGTTTTCTATTTAGACACAATAAACGGTATTTTAAGGAAATGTCGACCCTTTTCGGTCCTATTTTATATCATTCATAAACTTATGTATCTACTGTTAAGTTACTTAATGAAAATAACATAAAAAGTGAATCCATAATGACGTGGCAGCGTGGCACATATTGACAAAGGGCGGCCCCTTTGAAGGAATATAATTTCCAAACGCCTCAATAATATTAATTGTGCGGCATCATAGGCTTGTCGCGCCATACTGATTTTGTTATTTGATATTTGTATACATTTTTCGAGAGCATAAGAAAAAGTATGCAATATTTTTTTTAGCTTTGTTGTGCACTTTCGTAAATTGTAATTGGTATGAGTAAATAATATTAACATATAATGTAACGAGAGATTTAGTGTCAAGGATTTGAAACGTTTACAGTGAAATAGTCTGACATTGTAAGCCCTCAACTATTTATATGTGGAATACATTAAGAATGAATAGTGTTTATAGTCCTCAGGTTAATTCTAGTCACCCCCTGAGGTATTGAGTGGTAGGACTGGGGAGGCAAACACATGTCAATCTAACTCAGTCTGAACTCTGCCGTCTACTATCGCAACGCGTGACGGTTATATTATTTGGTTTTTTGCTCTAGTTTTGTAAGCCACAAGAAATAAATATCCTAGGATGGTTCTGACAATAGCGTGCAAAGTAATAATTTTATTTTATCTATATTTGAAATACAAATACAAAAAATCAGTTATATTACAGCTAAAATACTCTTTTTCTTAATGTGTTTGGTATATTTTTATATACTTTATAAATATTTAGTAATTGATATGTTAGTATAAAATAATTTCAATCGATTTTTTCCTTATTTTTCAATACTATTCTATTCCAATTTGTGAAATTATTATAAGGCCGCATTAAAAAAAAACACCAAAAAAGAACTCTTTAACTTTTTATTAAAATCAGTTTAATAAATAATAAGGAAAATAATATTATTAGCCATTTCGCATAATTCGCTTATTTAAAACTATTTTCCTACCTCATTTCACCACTGACATACTCGTACTTTACGAGATAATTACCAATAGATGCGAAACATTTTGTTTTTTCGTATTCAATTTATATTAACATTTATAAAAAGAGTTTCACTTTTATAAATACTCGATTCCTGGAATATGTCTTAATCTAAAACCTTTTATTCTTCCCTCTGTACAAATTGCAAAAGGTGAGTACTACACATTTTTGGAAAATTTGAGTAGATTACTTTCCGACCTTCGTTTGAAGGTCCAAATGAAAGTGGACAAGAAGGAATAAAATTTTTTCAGATTCCATTAACGTACTTTCGCAACTTATTTTTTTTTTCAGTTGCTTTTTGAATATTATTAAAAATACTTTAAGATGCTTAATTCTAATTATTAATGAAAGTAAAATAAAAAATCTTTCCCTTAATTTAAAAGTTGCAAGGGATTTTTATGAAAATGTTTTTCTTTGTTGCTACTAAAATCGTTTTGAAAAATGATTAGATTCAATAAAATTGATAGTGAAACACTACTTTCTTAATCTTTTTTTATAAATTTTGTATTATCAAATTACATACATTAATAAATTTTTTTCTTTAAATCATCGACATATGCCAATTTAGGAGGAAATTTTTTGCATTTTATATAAATTTTCCTTAGAAACCTTTTTTCGAATGAAATTCGTCAAAGATTTTTATTTAAATAAAATTTCCTTAGAATTCCTAACTACGACAATAGAATAATGATGTTTGCTCACATTTATTCACAATAGAATTACTCGAAGATCAATTATACAAAAGAATTCAGAAATGGTATTCCGATTTTTTTCTTATTCAGTAAGCCGTAAGAATATGTAAATAGCCATATCAAGTGCTTGTTATAATTTGATTACAGTATTTATGGTATCTTATTCGGACCAATTTTAAAATCTTTTAAATAATGCATTTTTTATTAAAACTATATTTGACGCTTTAAACGTTTATTGGAGAATGTATTATCATACATCATTGGACGATATTTTTAGTTCTATTTCAAGTAACTATTACATATTAAACTGAACTTAGTGTATTGTGCTTACTTTCTTATACCTGTATATTTAACGGACTGTTTTGTTCCGAATGTATGCCACGCCCTGAAACTATGGAAGCCGTTGAAAATTCATTTGCTAGCTATGAAAATGGATCAGACGATTGAAATTATTAGCGTTAACAAAAAGTAACCTCTTTATAATTTCATAATTGCTTGCTTTGCGCACCTTTTGATTTAAACACTTTATATTTCATATAGAACGAAAGGAAGAAGAGTATTTGAAACATTTTAAAATCATTTACGATGTATATATTCGGTATTAAAATTAAGTTACGTCAACAAAATAAAAAAATAAATTTAAAATTTGATAAATAGTATATATATATATAAATAATTAAAAGTATCTATTTATTTAAAGAGAAACTTTGAAAGAGTTGAATCGATGGAATGCAAATTCAAATCGCTTTGACGTAAGAAGGACTTATGGCCGAATTGTAACAGGCATTGAATGAGATTCTACTTAGTCTAGAATTCCTTTGTCTCTCGGATTTCCAATCAGATGTTTCCTGTTCTATTAAGCAATGATATTTTAATCCTAAGTGGTACCTTTAATAATGAAAGCGAACGGTTCTATACTTATAATGTATTTACTGAAAAGTTTTGAAATGCCTGGAGTTACTCGTACATATTTAAATATTTCAGAATTTAGTCTTGTCTTATAAATCATAACACAAATTATGCGACAGTTAATTAAATATCAGAATACAATGTAAGATCCACCATTTTCAATAAAATCTATTCTGGCTGTGCTGGCTAGTCATTGTAGCACTACTTAACCGCAACTTCAGCCCACAAAGCGAGAGATTTGTTTAAAAGTCTGTCATTTTAGTGATTTTCAGTGCATATGATTTTATTTACGTTTTTTTTTTAAACATAACTCTGTATAAATTAACATAAATAAATAAAGAAAAGTGCTGTAGTCTGCACTGTTTTCTAATTTCCGATTGAATTTTGATTTATTTGGTTGCAATAAATACTGTTTATAGTTATTATAATTACACAGATAATTAATATAAATAACATGGGAAATAAAAAAGTTGTTTTCGTAAATTGGAAAAAAGAGTTTACAACCTGCGTGTTGTATTTCACGGCTCTGAAAATAAATAAAATACACCTCAACTACACGAACGGGGTGGTAATTGAGAGTTTAGTCTGTTAATGGACAGTTTCATACGATCTTCAAAAGAAGAAGTAGCAGTTTAAAGATATAAAAAGGTTTTAGAAATATTAATTTATTTGACATGAAATTAAAACCTAAAGAGGAATCAATAGCGAGCAATTTCAATTAACATGTTTTTACAGAGTGTAAACAGTAACATGAAGGTTTACAAAATGCATGTATTTTTTCATTTATTTATCATAAAGAGATTAAATAACTCATATTCCCTGTAAATTACATACGTCAAGTAATATATTTAATAATATACTAATATTTCAATTCAAATGTGAATAGAACTTAATTCAACTAAGCCGGCATCATTACACATCCTTGTAGGGATTCCTTAAACTGAATACAGTTTATGACGGCAGAAACATGGAGATTACGTAATAAAACAAAAACAATTTCCCCAAGACTACATATATTACGTTTGTAAACCCTTCTCAGAAAACATTAATTTCTGGTAGATTCGTCGTATATCTGAAATATATAATTTTCAGAGGTTCAACAATGATGATATCAAGTCTCGATAACAAACTATTTTGTGTCTTACTTACCTATTTATTACTTTTTGTTTGCACCTTACTTATTACTTTTATTTATTTTAATTCTAATCAGCCTAATAACTTATTGATTATAATGGACTTAATATTTTGTCGTTATAATTTGATAATTTCAAAAGTGTTGATTGGAATGTTTGATTGAGACGGTATTTATAAAGAGGGAATAACTGTTAACACTACAACAGGTATAAACTTTAGTGTGATAATATTACTGAACTTATTGAAATTACTTGTTAACAAGTAAAATTTAAACGTATGCAAGGCTTCAATGAAATGTGAACTGTAGATTATACTTTTAAAATATCCACATAAAAAAATATCAGAGTATTTTTTGTGTTTGAAGCTATGTTGAAGTCTTTATAAACATAATGTTTTTATTTTATTCTTTTACCTACTGCTAAACAAGCTGGTCGTTTGCCAGCTGTTTTATTGACAGACATGAGAGGAATTATTCAAATACTTAAAGGTGTAACGAGTGAAGTTTTTCATAATAGATATATTAGTTGCGTACCGTACCGTGTGCAGTTGCGGTTAAGTGGCAATATTACGAGTGTTAATTATTGCCTATTATTTTTCATAACTAGCCGACATTATAGTAATAGGTTACAATAAAGGACATGTACATTAAATATCCCAACATAAATTCACATGTCAGAATTCTAATTAAAACAATTGAGTTATGTGTTGTTAGAGCCTATACATGTTTTTGTTTTCATTTTTAAATTCCTACTATTTCCAGTATTTTAAGTTTGTAAATTTTCATACAAATTTATTGCTACATTGAATGGTACGGTTTCATAGTGTTTGCGGTTATCGTAGAACGTTAAAAACGGGTGTTAAAATCATTATTATGCTTTAGTTAGTCGGATCATAATGTTTATGGTTAGAAAAGCAATCATATTATATATTTTGTACTTCCAACCTAAATCACACCTAAAACATTATAATCTCTTTAAAATTTATATATGTATATTAATTTATTGAAATAATTTATTGTATTGTTGACGAATAAGGTGAGATTAGAAGTAACTAGTTTAATAGTAATTGTAGTAGATTCATATTGACAATGTCTATGATTCTTTTTTATTTGGCCAAAGGACATCATCGCGATTTCATACATTTTTGGTCCAAATATGAAAGTGCCGGCCAATGAAAAATTATGCTGTATTCAGTTAGCACTTGTCACTCTTGGTATTTATTATTAAGACACCAAAGCTGTAGGACCATTGTCCTTGATTTTATTGGAGTTCAAAAATTTAATATCTTCATATATTTTCAGTGAGTTTAATAAACAAAAACAAATGATTTGTTCTACAATATTTTTATTTTGAACATCGTTTACTAATATATATTCCTTCTTGACCTATTTCTGACAAGATAAAATATTACACCTCATTTAAACCACTAATGTTACTGCATAATTGGCTGGGATGCCGGGAGTTTTTCCTAAGAAATGGCAATAACAATGGCCGCGCAGGTAAATACTTACGCGAACAATGGAATACGGTGCAGCAAGCAGATACCCGTCTCTTTACCATCATCGTATTACCGCCATCGTGCCATACTCAACCGTTTGCTCGCATTCGAAAGTAACGCTGTCGTGTGTGTCCGTGTGATGTCCAATAGTTGTGGTCCTTTGCTTTGTTTTGTTTTCGTTATTTCCGTTGTTAAGTTTAAACATTGCTGCGAGTCATGGCAGAGTTGTGTATCTCGTGCCGAGTGTTGACAGAGAATCGGCGAAGATATGATTGGGTTTCCAGAGAAATGCAACATCTTGATATCGCCCAAATAGTGATAGAAGATATAGTAGCTCGACAGTTGGAGCCTACTGAGTGCATTTGTCGACCCTGTTGGCAAAGAACGGAACGAACGCACTAGCGACTTATTTGGGAGGCTGAACAGCAAGCTGATCATGACCGTGATCCATCGGAAGTTCCAAATCCAAGATCAATTTCACTGATTTTGCCAAGTCTTCTTCGTGCTCCAAACACCGCAAACAGTTGCATTTTCCAACATTGTACGAATGAATCTCGCTGTCGTTCTCCAGCGAACATAATTTTTCACATGGTATGTCGCTACACCTATTTCGTGCCAGAAAGCGCACGTGTCCGTAATGAACAAGTGGAGCAAAATCTGTGGCATTTACTTCCTGTACGAGACAACTCTTCTAAGGAATTCACTGCAGCTCAAATAATGACTATTGTGTCGATGTTACAAAGTCATATTACGGAGGAAATACTTGATTTTGAGCAGTTTGAAAATATAGCACCGGCCGAGTTCATTCTTGGACAGGACTAATTCAAGATCAGTTTACTGAATTATTAGACAATTTACCAAGCCTGAGAACTAAAAAGAATAAAAGAACCGTACTGGAGGCAGTATTAGTCAATTTAAGAACAGGTGACTCGAACGCGCAGCTGTCTAATATTTTTAAACGTAGCGAAACAGCGCTTCGCTTCGCTTCATACGTGGTTAAAAATCGGACGCAACGCTCTGTTACAAGATTTTGTGCCCTTAAATGTTGGGTTTGACCATATTTTCCGTGAGGATGTAGCACACAGGAACCTTTTACCCTGCATATATATTTTATTTATAATCCTTAAAAACACAAAACAAGATCAACATGGCCAAAACAGGTCAAGAAGCAATATATCTTACTAAACATTGTTCAAAATAAAAATATGGTAGAACAAATCATTTGTTTTTGTTTATTAAACTCACTGAAAATGTATGAATCCAAGGACAATCGCCCTACAGCTTTAGTGTCATAATAATAAATATTCAGGGGGACAAGTTCTAACTGAATACAGCATAATTTTTTATTGACCGGCACTTTTATATTTGGACAAAAAAAGATGATGTCCTTTGTCATCTGTAGTTACTTATATATATAATTTCTATTACTTTAAAATATATTAAAAGAACACCGTGTCAACATGAGATCCTTTATTAGATCGGGATCTAGACGCTTGAGTTATAAAATATGAGTACCTAAAATACCGAGTATAATTTAATCGAAAAAATATAATTTAAGCTCTGCGTCCGGGACCAGTTCAGAAGCTACAAAAAGTAAACAGAAAACCATAATCATATACGGTTTACACTCTGGTAGAGAAATATTTTGTAAATAAAACAAAAAGTTAAAAACTTTTCAGATTTCGTTAAAAATCTCTTTTTATTACACATTTTTATACAAATCAGATATTTCCACTTGTTGAATGTTTTTTACTTATTATTTTTTGTTTATTTCTAGATAGCGCTCGGCTAATATTTTCATAATTTTATGTGAAAGCTTATTTACTCTTATCTACCCTTAAAGATCTCCAAATCGTAAGTGGATGGAAATAAGGACCTAAACAATATATTCAAATCTGTTTTGTGGGTATGAAGAAGCGGAAATGTATCGTTTAGTCTGAATGCAAAAGATCCTTATACTGTAAAAAAAAACCCTAGGCACACTCTCCGAACACTATAAAATTCCGAGAAGAGAGCTCCATCACACATGTTCTCAAGTCTTAGATTTTTTTAACGAAATACTGGTCAACCTTAATCCTTTTTTACTTTTCTCCAGGGATTCTAAAGTCACGAGATGTCTTTTTGCAGGTCCTGCCTAAAACTTACAAGCGGTTTTTCGTACACCGCAGAACCTATGTTTAGACGTAGACATTTAAGAATTAACATTCTCACAATATATCTAAAGAAACGATAAGTATCCATAAGACAAGGAGATGTAATTTAAAAAAAATAAATTTATAACAATAAAATTATTTGTTATTCGACCTTGATATTAAAGTTTCGTCATTATTTATGAAAATTCTGTAACTCCTTAAATTATGGTTTGGCAAGAAGGGTTGACAAACCTAATATGTATGTTGTCTTGGGATCATTGTACTTGCTTTATGAAGTAATTTCCACGTTACGGCCGTAATAAATTGTTCCTACAGTTTAAGGAATCCCTCCTTTATATTGTGATACCAGCTTAGAAAAAAAATAATTAAGGTGTTTAAATTGAAATTTTGTATAATATGATTACAACACTAAAAATCCTGGATACACGGTTAAGGACCAATAATAATAAACAATAATTTCAGAATGAAGATAACCTCTTAAAAATATAATAAATAATAAAAGACATACATTGTATACTTCTTCTTCTTCATTGCCTCTTCTCACATTAGGTGGGGTCGGCTCTACTTGTCTTTTTGCGTCAGGACAATCTACACATTGTATACAAAACTAAAAAAAAGTAATGAGACCTTAAACATAACATTTCAAAACACAGCAACTCAGTAATGAATAACTGCATTTGTCAGCCAATTTACTAATTATTATAAGAACAATGGAAAAGCCTAGTATCGACATCTACTGTGACCATCACATAGCACCCGGAATAGCCAACAATGGAAAATCTATATTGGGTAATTTGTACTCACTTATTCGATGAATTAAAATTAATATTGAATGAGACTGTTTCGGGGCAGACTAATTGATCGCTGGTTATTGGAATAAAATTTTTAATTAAATATACTTTTCTATATAGTACGTAGAGTAATAAAAACTTTTTATATACAACGAAAGTTAATATTTAATGAGTTTTGGCTGACTATAAATCGATTAAAGGACTCAAATTTACCACTTCCATGTATTTAATAGAGATATATGTTATTTATTTTCAGTCGTTAAACACAATACGCAGGCTGTAAATTCTTTTTCCCGGTTTATGAGGAAAAGACTTTTTTAAATTCCATGTAATTCCATTTTATTTAAGTTATATTGTATGCAATTATAGGAAATGCTAACAAAGCCTGTTAAATCCAATTTAATTGAAATTTAATCAATGATTGGCGTATATGATATCGTTGGTCGATATACGGTATAAATAATGGTTTGTATGCACATATTTTTTGCCTTATAAAACTTGAGCAATGAAGAATTTGTTTTAGTATATCCATTGTAAATGAATTAAAAATTAAATTACTCTCATAGACACATACAAATTTAAAATATATTTTTTTAAATAGTAAAATTTTAAACAGTTTTGCTTTGACTCTGGTGAAAACATATGTTATTTATTCACTTAAGAAATATGAGATTTTAAATAAAAGCACTGTTTGAAATATAGGACTTCTTTTTTGCGCTTATTTCAGCCAAATTTGAGGTTTCCAGGTCAATAGGAAGCCGTCATAGGCCTTTTTAAGAGGGCACAGTCTTACACGAAATAACATAATGATAAATTATATAAATTACGTAATATTTTGTTAGTGTTTAGACTCCTGAGTTATTTTGGTTGTTTTCATACTTTTTTGTTTATAATAAGTATTAAAAGGAGGCACTCTATCGATATTTTTTTTCTTTACACAAAGGTCTTATGTTATTATAATAAAGGACTATCACTTGTTCATTGTAACATATAAATAATAAAGTTATGTCTTCAAACCCACATTTAGTCTAATATATTTATTTTTCTAGTTGCCGGTATGGAAGACGTATGGGTGGAGCTGCGAGCTCCAAGGTTTGTCGTACATGGTCACAGTGCTGTGTTTAGATGTGAGCATAACGTCGACCCTCAAACACTCTACAAGGTAATTCTTTTAATTTTTAAACTTCGATATTTATTATGTTTAAACAAACATTATATATTTTAATGATATCTATAACGATGGACTTAAAATAGACTTAATATAGTTGTAATAATTTGTTGTGGGGAGACGTCATAAATGATAAATCATTGTCAGCGTTTTTTTATTTGCCTTATTGGAGTTTGTTTTTGAAAATAATTATCATAGGCTGGGTTAATTAGACTAAACAGACATATAAACAGACCGGAAGAAGCTTGAGTACTCTAAAAGTTGATAAACAGTTACATGCATTTATTTCAATATACTCTCACCATATAAAGCTGTGTATTCACCTAGCTAGGAAAGTAAGTTAAAAAAATTTAAGAATTTTATAAAATTTACGAGATTCGACTACGAAGAACATTTTTCGGTTCAATTGTCTATGAAAATATCCTGTCATTAAATGCATGTTCGCTATAAGATTTTAGAGCTTCAGATTCATCATCTCCATCCTCATCGTTCTAAAGAAAAACCTTAAACCGATCTTATTTCATTAGAATCAGAACCATTCAATACCAGATACTTTTTTATTTTTAGATTTCTGACAAAGTAATTCAATCCAATGGAAATAAAACCTGCTGTTAATCAAATTGTATCCATGGTGGTATTGTAGATTATTAGTGCCGTCTTGTTACTCGGTTTTTGCTAACATGGTTTGCCTCAAGAAGAAATAGTTCAAAGAAATATTCGTGGAACTTAACAGTATTTTTCGTGTTTATAGTACTTATAGAAACACTACTGGTTTAAACAGTAGATAAAAATTATTTTCGAGTGTATTTGGTGAAATGATTCATATCTCGTCATGAACTTTTGGAACGTCGAACCTAATGGTTGGGATCTAACTTCTATTTCACTGCTAGCTCCTTTGAGACCAGAATAGTCATGAAAAACGATTTGCTCAGGGCTAGCACATTCAGCGTCTTATCTTTCACTATTCTTACAGCTAATAACTTGGAAAACTGTGGTAGAATAAACAGTGAATAAAGGAACTACACAATAATATAGGAGAAGTGAATATTTAATAAAGATTTCCTTATAGAATAACATTTAGAACTTCATCAGGGCAGACATAATAAAAAGCTTCACATAATCGTATTTATTATACCCAGCCGAAGAACGTGGCAGCCCATAGTAATAAATGCTTATTAAAAAAATCACTATCCTGTTAGCAAAAAACTATATTTTTGTTGGCAAGTAAAATAAATTATGCAGATTATATATAAATGAATATATCAATCAAATTTTCCATAAATGCATAGAAATTTCAAGATTTAAAAAACAAAGTCATAATGAGTCAGGTTTAATTAAATCTTCCTTATTCCATTAAAAAGCTTATGGCGTTATTACAACTTTAACAACGCTAATTCTCGGTAAACTGTATTAAAGCAAAACAGCCGAGAATAAATGCTATCGGCATAGCCACTGAAGCAAGATAAGCGGAACGCGAAGTACATATATAAGCTGTCAAACACAGTTAGTAGCTTCGTAGCATTATTGGAATCTCAGGCCTTGGCTCATAGATCTCACGAATGTTTCAAGTATCGTGACCTCTAACTTGCTTTATCTTATTTTTCACTCATACTTCAAAAACATATTTGACGCTATTTTCTGCCTTCTAACATTGGTCTTTAAAGAAATGAACCTCTTGAAAATCTTTTTTTTTTTCTTTATATCTTTTGATGATTTGCCATTTTTACTATGCAGGCAACCAATAATAAATTATTTTTGTTGTTCATATGAAACATAATGTTATGAATGATAAATACAAAAGTGTGCGAAAATTTCATGACAGTTAATTACAAAGTCTACTGTAAACACGGCGCGTGTTACAATATTACCAAAATGTTCAATCAATCACTTAAATGCATTTTCCATAAATACGTACATATTTAAAATCAAAGAAAAAATGTTTGTATACTTTTTACTTGGGGTGTTAATTAAACAAAATTGTGATACAAAATTAAACTGTAGTGTAATCGCATTTGACGCAAAATTATTCATACATGTAATTAGTCAATTACAGTAAAGGTAATTAATTGATCAACGTTCAATTATTTTATTACATCACTGAAATAAACCCTCCATTATTTCACTGCGTACGACTTTTTTTCTCTTCCGCTGGATTTATACATTTTCATTCTTCACTTGTGTAACTTCAATCGTGTGATTTTTATACAGGTGGTGTTTTTTAAGAGCGGTCAGAGGATAATGCAGTACGTACAAGGACGAGACCCACAGTTTGAACGATATAACTTCACAGGAGCAGATATAAATGTAAGTAACGCATTTAAATTTTAAAGATAATAATTATTATTTAACATATTATATGAGTTTTCTGAAGAACTGAATAGCGGGGATATTTTACAATTCCAAAAAATTTTGCGTACCAATGATATTTAATATATTTCTTTTTGAAGTCAATGAATATTAAAACAATAGTCCTGATTCACAAGATCGGAAACATCAATCAGTATCGAATTGGAATTTTATAAATTCTTAGGTTTTCATTGTCTTCCTTTATTCCGAGTATTTAAATAAATAGTTACAGTGTTATTTGTATTTAAATTGTTTATCCCTTACAAAGAAATTGTATTGTTATTTTTAACGAAATAGTTATATCCCGGTTTAGTTACAAAACAATAGGATTTTAACGATCAACTTACATATTGTGACAATGCAAGTACTAAAAATTTATTAACATATCAAGACCTCTTCTCGGCGAAACTTGATAATTATGTGTGTTAAAATTAAAATAGCAGTAGATTTAAATATTAAACAATACGAAAATATAATTTAAGCCTGTAACTTCTGTGATATCGCATCCCAGTTGTTAGGCTAATAAAGTTATAACGTTTTCAGACTAGAGTCGGAAAATATGAAAAATAGAATTTATAATTTCTATTTAAATATTAATTTAAGCGTGAATCGAAATTAATTGATATTTGAAACATAATTATTAGCCCATACTATTTACCCAAATTTCATAATATTTACATTATACATTATTTAGCCAAATTTCATAAGCAAACATTTAGTGGCCAAAGTGCTTTTATCTGCACTATGTGTATTTTTTTTAGTTACCTAGTTTTGTTACAGTTAATAATTATTATTTTATTTATATGATATTCAGGAAAGTCATAAATAGTACAAAAGATTTGTATATAAATCAAAATATTTAGTAGATAGACGCATTACCTTATCTTAAATTGAAATATCTTCTCGGTCGTGGCAAAATCTATGTTCTTATTTCCACCGTCTGTGCATTCTTATCTCGTTCTTATAATCTATGATGACTTCTTACATTTGAATTGTATCTCGTATTACATGAACTCGGCGAACAGTTCGCTTACTTACAGGAACATCTTGTTTATCAAAAAGCTGGTGAAGTAAATTAAATAAATATTTAGCGAAAAGATATCAAATACACTTTCATTTCTTTTTGGTTTAGTTTCTACTCTTGTTGTTTTGTAATTGATTTGATACTCCGACATAAAATGAGAACAGTGTGGAGGCGGTGTTATTTTAAAACTGTATCTCGAGTAGGCTTGAGCCAAGGTCGTTTTCTTAATCATATAATTATTTTGTCTATGGTCTCTATGTAAAAGACCACTAAAGCCAAGGATCTGGTTGATCTTCCTTAAAAATGTTTGAGAGAGAACCGGAGAGAGCAGTTTAAACGTCATTAGGTAGCTGTAAATGTATTTAATGTACATTATACACACGGCTTCTATTTACAGGTCATACGTGTATTTTAGAATGTAATCTAGAAATATCACCTTCATGTTTGATATTAGATTTAATAGCATTTATTAATTTTTAATATTTTTTAGTACAAGGAAATAATTCGACATATCTTTGGATTCAAACTACTTACCTTATAATGTAAAAAATAATAATTAAGATTTACGAGAAATTATGAAGAAATTTTACAACTCATTAATTGTCATTTAACGATTTTAAAGGCACTTTGTTTCACTTAAACGAGTATCAAAACCCAAAATTACCTTACATAATTTTGGAAAACAGCTGTTAGACCTATATTCCTTTTTTTTTTTTTTTGTAACGAGGGGAAATCTTCTGAAAGACTTCCGACCGAGGGGGAACCCGGTCGGGGTATGTGGGATTTTTACCCACTAAAACCACCTCGACGTTCTCGGCGCAGTGCGTAAGCTAGTGTAACGGGGACGGCCTGCCATTCATCCGTTCACTACGCACGAGCCCCTAAAAGGGGACTCCGCCTTCGGTAGGAGAGGTGGGCTCCACCCACACCCCCCTTCCTTCTCCAAGAACTGCCTGCCAGAACGTAAGGCCTGCAGCTCTCCATTTGCCTGGATCATCGGGCATCGGATTACCCCTCCGACACCCGCAGGCTCCTCTCACTGGGGAGGCATTCGGCGGGCATAAGCCCGCTGCCTACGACCCAGCCTACGTCGGCGCATCGGCGCCGAGGAGGGATCATCTTCCCTCCCCCTTTCGGCAGTCTCCTTCCGCGAGATGACAACCTCACAGAAAGAGACCACCGCCGCCCAGGCCCTCTCACTACCTACCATAGCCTTGACTACGGCCGGCAGCGAAAGGTCCGCGCCAACTTCGGTGATTAGTTGGCGACGCTCCGCTTCCCACGAAGGGCACTCCGCTAATGTATGGTCGGGCGTATCATCCACGCAACTGCAATGGTGACACGCCGCCGTCGGCTCTCTTCCGACTATGTAGCACAGATACCGCCCGAAGCTACCGTGCCCCGAGAGGATCTGCACCAGCCGGAAGGTCAAGGAACCGTGTCGGCGATCCACCCACTCCTTAAGGAGCGGTCGAATCGCCTCCACAGTGCGCAACCCGGCCACTGGCTCGGAGAGCCGCCGCCTCCTAGACCTATATTCCTAATCTAACCTAACCTAAGCTATAAACCACCACAAGGAAACTGGCTTTCAAATAAAAATACAGCATCAAAATCGGTAGACCCATTTGGGAGCTGCGAGCTACAACACAGACGCACGCACACAAACTCGCCCAGACACACGCACACGCATGCATGGACACACGGGAAACTATATGGACGGAGTCGTCAGACACCTCACTTTTTGTGTCGAGGATTAAAATTTTATTCACCTACCAAAATAGAAAAGTTGATGATATTTCGGAAGATTAAAATTTTGATAAAATTTAAAATAATATGTAAATTATTTTGATATTTGTTTTGTCTCTGCTGAAATTAAATAAGTTATAACATGAGAATTTTCCTTAAACGTTTCAACGTTTATCATAATTATTTTTATAATGTTAGTTTGGAATCAAATAAAGATATTCTTGGTTATTAAATATTTCATTATCACTAACTTGAAATCAACAGCTACTAATCATTAATAAACGATGACCAGAATTACTAACAAACTAATTGTAAACATTCAAATGTTTTGTAAAACTTTACATATTATAACGGAACGGAAATTCTAAAAGTAAAGATGTAAATAATGTGTTCGTGTTACCAAACACAGGGATTGTTAAAGGTCACGTCGCGTCGTTTACATCACCTTTGTTATAACCTTTTATGTCTCCTTAACATTAGTGCTTCTTCAAAAAGCAACAGCATCGTTTAGTGTTTACAATGCATGTTAAAATGTATATTTTACGTAGTAGATAACAACCAATTTTACAGACATAAAGATGAAAACTGCTGCTAGCTTTGCTACCATTATAACGTTATTTATATTTATATATGCGTACTGTTTCTACTAAGACAATCTTATATTTTATTTTTATTTAAGGAAGTACATTTTTAAGAAAAGCATTGGACAAAAAGTGTTCATTTTTTAAAATAATTCTTTGCATTGGTAAGTCATTGTGACTGTATGGATTATATGTATATGGACTATTCCAATATTAAATTTATTTTTAATATCAATTTTTTTATCTTTGATTTGGAAAATAAAGTGAAAATTATATATTTTGAACTTTTTATTATTTGATTGTAGGAAGCGAGTTAATTTATAAAGTTACTTTCCATGCAATTGATTGATTTCAATCAAACAGTTAATATCAAATACATTATATAAAATTACAAATTTTCGCAGTATATGTTTTTGCTTTTTTAAAATGACTTTTAAATTTATTTTTTTTATATATTTAGCTGTAGATAACGCAATACTAATTTTCAAATTGTTTTTTTAATAGTCTCATGACCTAAACTTGCGATTATAGCTAGTACGAACTGCGATGCCATACTAACAATAAGAAGTGGAAAACTTTCCAGTTCAAAGTTTTTTGTAGTTGATATGATGTCACTACAATTTGGGTCATGATAGTAAAATATGTAATATTCTAATCTCCTTTCTTTCACAAGTCCATTAAAGGCCATCAAGAGGACCATGTGAGTGCATTAACGGTAATTCATATCCCAATGATTCACACTCCATAGGGTGACAGGCTTTGACAGTTAAAATCATAATTCATGGTATGTTATTCTTTAAAACCGTGAGCAACTACTCTACGGATTGCAAGCTTAAAAATTAAAAGTGATTAAAGGTGAGTGTATTGATAAATAAGCTCACTGTAACCCCTAATTGATCAGGCCCCGGATCAAGTGGAAGTCACAGCTAAAGCAACTACATGCCCAACTGAACTGTTATATCAACGCAACCAAGAACAGTCCTTCAAAACCAGTGAAGTTCTGTCAGGATAAATAGACTTCGTGAACTTTTCCGACCTGTCAGGCTTGGGGATACGATTTTTATGAGTGCAAATATTTTACAGAGTAGTTACTGTTCGGTTATCTCAAGAATACGACACTGCACTTAATTGCAGTTCCTGGCTTCATCTTCTTAATTGGACGGTTCCACTTTTATAGTTCAGTCTATTCTTGCTTCTTACACAGAAAAAAACGATGATTAGACGTACTGGGTATTCCGTTGCTGTATTTATGTCTTCACTATTAAAGTTGAGTTAAGAGTTAATCAAAATGATAATCTTGTCTCATGACTATAATTCTATAGGATATTCGTTAGTTATTTGTGTTATCATCACTAAAAAATGTTACACTAATAAATAAATAATAATAATTCACAATATAATATTTAAATATAAATTAATTTAATTCTCTAATAACCACTGGTCATTGAAATACATTGATTAAATACGAAAGCAAAACTAAGAAACACATAAACAGGAATTCATTAAAACTATAAAGCACAAAATCTTTAAGTTCGGCGCATTACCTTTGAAATGACTATTTTTATAATGGATAAAAAAATATTGTGATATAAATTTAATAGTTGTATGCTATTAATAAATATTTTTTTCAAAGTAATTTCAATCATATGAGTTTCGAATAAAATTTAAAGTAACGTCAAATATGCAACCAGCACGTGTTTTTCCGGCAACATTTTTTGACAACATAAATCGTTCTGAGCTCAAAATAAAATCTGCCGTTATATGTTTTATTTTTTTGTTAATTTAAGCTTGTTTTATATTAAATTACAGAAATGAATTTCCATCGCATTATTCTACAGTATAAATTAAGAAGACGACGGCTTTATGTAAATTAAGATAAAAAATACTTTCAAATTATTGTTAATTATGAATAACTAAAATTTGATTCATATTTAAAAATATATATGAGGAATTCTTTATTCAGGACTAAAGAAAGTTTTCCATAGCTGTGTGTGAATTTAAATACTAAACAAATCAACTGTTAATAATAATTATTATACTCAATTATGTTATACTGATAGGTGACGTATAGATTTAAATATTTCATGATATGAAATGATGATATAGTTAATGCCAAGTGGAAATATCCTTCAATAAAATACGAAAGTAAGACAGCAAACTGAAATATGTTTCAAAGTGCTTTGAGAACAAGAATACAAATAAGACATTTCGAACTACAATGAAATTCCATTACATTTCAATGCGCAAAATAGAATGGAGACAGAAAACTATTTATAACATATTGTGAACTTGAGATATATAAAACATTTAGCGTCCTATAATCCTTTGTATTTTATAAATCCATATACCAAAAGCATGTAGATATTTACGCATACTGTTACCCTTGCACATTGCACATAATGGCATTTTATTAAACATGAAAAAAATATATATAGATTAATAAATAATTAATTATATATCCTCCATTAAAGCCAGATAGGATAAGACCCAAAACAAATATTTATTTTTTAAGGAAATTAAAATTTATATAAAATAATCCTTCATATTAAAACCCTTCATATTATGGCATAATCTAAAAAATACCTACTACGATTATTATAATTAATTGTTAGAGAATGATAATAAAACGATCTTTTAGAAAATTCCCGAACATAAGATAAATTGTCCTTTGGGGCCTAAATTCCATGTTCTGAAATTAACTCCTTGTTATTTTGAGATTTACAACTTAAATTGAATTTTGTCACAGGAAAGGTGTCGGTATCCTCTGATTATATTTCAGATTCCTTTTCGATTTAACGAATTTGTTCGACATGGTTATTAAAATCAAAGTACTTTTTATAACTTATAATTAAATTGTGTATATAAGCGAAGACGGTGGATAATACATCTCCACAACATATAAAATAAATTAAAGATATTTTTCTTTAAATAAAGTTATAATGCACTAAAATGAAAAATAAATTAAATACTTCAACTACATAAATAATAGTTATGTAATTACTGTGTCTTTCCATGAAAGTAAATCTCAAGAAAAGCTTTTAAATAATGAGATCTAAGACTTTCGCGAGTCTTATTCATTTAAATGAAAGTAATATTTTTCGGATATGCTACGCGTGCTTTATTTTTTGTTAAAACTACATAATCCCGACGTTTCGGTTACTTTTCAGTAACCGTGATCACGGTGTAGTTTTAACTAAAAATAAAGCTCGTGTAGTATATCCGAAAATTATTAGCTTCATTTAAAAGCTTTTAAATGATGTATATGTTTTAATATACATGTAAGAGCTTTAAAGTCAAAATTTCCGTTTTTTAAGTTTTGCAGATTTTTGTATAAGCCAGTTTCTTATAAGGTTTTTTATTATTAATTTATTTTTATTTTTTTAGTTATCGTTTTTATTCTTAGCAGGCCCTTTCATTTTCTCCCTATATTGTAAAAGTATATGAAAAAGGAGTCGTCTGTCATCTCGACTATTATGTGGGATTAAGCATGACACAAAGTTAAATAAGCATTTTAGTTCAACTGGTTGAAGATATTTATGTTTAAAATTGAGTTACAAGATTTCGTTGGAACAAATAAAATGCAAGCGTATATTTATACTCAAATGAAGCCGAAACTAAATTTATACTTGCAAGTTAATAAGAGCTTGTAAAAAATATGGTTAGGTACATTAGAATACTATTCGTCATGAGGACACTTAAATTTTTTGGTTCTGTTCCTTCTTTGAAAAAGTTGCTAAGACATATTTTGTGTATTTTTTATTTTTGGTATGGTTCTTTTTCTTCATGTTAAATGTAAGAGGAAATTCATAAACGCCAGGATTTTGCCATCTCACTCATAATGTCAATTTGTTTACTGGGTAATCTCTTTGTTTCAGCTACTGACAATGACCCCAACATCAATAACTCTGGAGAAGATGGATTTTCCAGCTTCCGGTCCCTACGCCTGCGAAATTGCATTAGAAATACCGCTGTATTCAAAAGCCTCGAAAATACACGAAGTGAGCGTGATTGGTAAGAAAGGCCCACCTTAAATCAAAGTAATTTTGCACGTAACGTTTTATTAGGTAGGGTACAGTTGTCTTTCATGTTTAAATGGATGATAATAATAAAATGATTTTGATAGCTTTAACTTCTTATAACCATTCTTTTAGTAAATATATAATATAATATATAATTATTAATCATTTTTTTAGTAAAACTTAAAGAAAAATGAGGAGTAAAAGTTTACTTAACCTTTTTACCCATATGAATACATCGTGTGTCCGGAGATTATATGGGTATCTGTACAAAATAATTCAAGTTTATCTTCGTAATTATGGAACCGCTTCACAGGTTTAATCCTTCTAAGCAATCGAGTTACCATGAGATTCCCACAAAATGATATTACCCTCGTTTTAAATATTATAGAGGTTTTTTTTGTTTACATATTAATTTAACATCTGCAGGAAATATTTACAGTTTAAATTATATTCAATTTATTACCATAAAACAGTAAGCAGCCTTTCTTCGGCATTTTTTATAAAGGCTTAGTTAAATTGACGACAAAAATTCTATTATAGTTTAAAAACGATAAATTTTTCTTGCAAATATTCTTGTTGGATAAATTATGTTAAGTAGACATATACAGTTAGTTAAATTGTATCAAGTGAATAGCCGTCAAATTTTGAGAGGAAACTAACAAATTCAACCAGGAGTGCTTTCGCCGCAACTGTATTAAACCCAGGGTAATCCATAATAATGTTGGATATTGTGAAAAGACCAAAAAATAAGAACCACAACCCGTTTTTTGAGTATGAAGGCGGTTGAATTTTGACTAAGATTAATTTCATTTCGTGAAAAATTCCCAATAGTTTTATCTGCGTGGAAAGCTGATATAGAGGGCTTTTCAGGAAAATAGAAAATTTAAGATTTCACGTTTTCTTTGTCAATTACATAAACAAACTCCAACTTATTATAAATCCTTATCTTCCAGGATATTATAGAGAATATTACGTTCAAATTGTGGAACAAAAAGATAAGCTACAAAAATTTATCGGTCGAGAGAGAAAAATAAATGTGACATTATCAAAAGCTACAAATTTATTACAATTTTATTGATTTAAGAAAAAAAGAACTTTTATAAAAAAATATTATTTTTCCAACTATTAAGTAACGTTTATAATTTTTTTTAGACTACAGCTTTTAAAATAGACAGACAAATTTACAACGGCTTACAAAAAGAAATTGTTTTTAGAAAGTATCAAAATAAATTGAGAAATAAAAGTAAGGCAGAATGACTATGACTTATTGAACAACTTGCAATGCTGCAAGGGTTTCAGCAGTGTCTGGCACAACTAGGGAATTATTAAAAAATAATTAGATAATTATAAATCTAAAGGTGTATGAATTCATTGTAGTCATAATCAAAATTTGTATTTTTTATGCCAATAAAAAGTGGCGTAACAAAATTTATCCGAAAAATAACCATATCCTACATGAAAATCCCTTATTTTTATACTTACATTTAGGAATATGGTCAGTTAATGCTACAATATGCGAATGTTTTTGAGTGATAAACGCACAGCCTCAGTTTTTTTTTGCATTTAACGGGACCAGGTACGTTATAATTTAGACAGAAACGTGTTCAAAGAAAGGTATTGGCTATAAATTTCTTTCTAGTACTTTTACTCTTAGTCTATTTTTTTTTGCGTGCTCGTCAGTGAATGTTTTTGCTATATAATATGTATGTTGCTACGCAGACTCAACAGCTTAGGTGATATTGATCGTTAGGGCATGTCAGTGTTATTAGTCTGGTGTGAAGCAAAAGTCATTGACGCCGACCTTTATGCTACGATTCAAAAGGAGGTAGGCTAACAACCTGATTAATTCTTCAGGTATGAAAGTAACATTAATAAAAGTGGTCTTTTAGCTCACTTGAAATTCTCCACATAGCGAGACATTCCAGGTGGAGTTTATTGGTTTTCCATTTCAAACTATGACTTGGTTTTGCTGTCTCACTAAAAACTAAATGTAAATTCAACTGCCTGGTTTTTCTACTTCTGTTACTTATTCTGTTACTTCTGTTATTTGCTTAGCACTTTTTATATTAAATACTCTATGGTTATTATTAAGATTTATCAAAAACTTGTATATTAAACTCCTTTTTGTAATATTCGAAACAAATTGAAAAGTCAAAAAACTTTTGATGAGATCTAAGACTTTCGCGAGTTTTATTCTTTTAAATTAAAAAACTATTGATAACTATAAAAGTATTAGAATACCCCATAAAGTATGAACATTGAGTAATATAAAGGAATAGTACAATAGTAATATAAGAGTTACCACGATCA